>NC_092338.1:75879500-76191833 GCF_046630445.1 Rutidosis leptorrhynchoides | reverse complement strand
ATCATTACTGCATATAGAGTGTCTATGGTTATTCCAAATAATATATATAGATGCGTCGATATGATATGTCAAAACCTGGTATACATGTCCCGACATTTAAAGTGCGTAAAATAAATAACAGAAATTAAATGACGATAAAAAAAATTGTGAGAATTAAAATTGCGATAAATAAAATGCGATAAATAAATTGCGATAAATAAGATGTAATACGGAATTAACAGTTAGCTAGGAACAGTTAGCTAGAATTTTGTTAGCGTGGATTCTTAGCAAAATTTCTCATAGTTAATTAGTCTGTTTCTAACAAATTTTATTTTATCAAATGTTTTCTTCATTATGCAACTTGTTGGATTCTGATAGGTCAAAATCCAAATTTAAAATTGAATGAAAATGATTATTCTGCGGTGAACGGATACATATAGCTATGGTTGTAAGTAGGATAGTAAATAACAGTTGAATCAGATTCGAGGAATGTACAGTGTAACTTATTAATGTGAAATCTAAATATTCCTCGGGTATTACCTACCCGTTAAAATATTTTCATCATTAACAGTTTGTAAGAAAGAATTTTTAATTACAATCTTTATGAAAACATATATACACATATATTTTCTTCAGATGTAATACAGATTTAATGAGTTAACATAATATTAGACTCATTTGATTTACCGTTAGAATAAGAATAACTAATCTCTAAAACATTAGAGATTATATAATTGCCATGCCGAACGAAGATAAATGATGTAGAACGATTCGTGGAACAATAATTATACTCGAGGTACAGAATGAGATGTTGAGGCATGGATTGTTGATAGTACTGGTGTTGTTACTGATGGTACTGTTGGTGCCGGTGATGTTGTTGAAGCTGGTAAGTTTTGCACCATGTTCTCCAAATTGATTACTTGAGCGCGAAGTTCATTGACTTCTTCGATTACTCCGGGGTGATTGTCGGTCAGAACGAGCGGATGAATAAGGTTTAGAATCTGAGTTATGATATAGTCGTGGCGAGATATTCGGGAAATGAGGGTGAAAGTGATGTTACGAACAGGTTCGCCGCTAAGTGCTTCAGGTTCTTCGCCAAAAGGTGAATTCGATTAGTGGAAGGGATCGCCTTCTGCATGTCTCCATTGATTAAGTCGACTACGATTCCATCAGATGAATTGGGGATGGATGATTGGTTGATTCATTCTGGTGACGTTGCTTCCGGAGTTTAGATGACTATCCATTCGGAATAACTATCGGGATAATTATCGAAATAACTGTCGGAATCCGAGGGACTCGAACTGGTTGAGGGATTCATCTCGTACGATCAGATGAAGGGTTTTTTTTTTTAATAAGAAATAGATTATAGGATGTAGATTAGTACCCTGCAATACATACTTTACATATGCATATATAATACTAAAATCCCATAAGTTCGGAGGAATCTACGGAATATGTCAGGCAAAGTTACAGTAACAGATATGCTAATATATGGATTAGCAGATACGATAAGATACGAATTTTGTCTATACACTATTCATGCAATCATTGCAGTAAGATGTGTCTAGACTAAGAATGATAAGCAGGTAATTTCCTAAGGATGATAAGCAGATGATTTCCGACTAGAAATGATAAGCAAAACTTTTGACATGCAGACACGGTCGAAGTCCAGACTCACTAATGCCTCCTAACGACTTATCAGTTAGTCACACTAATGCAGACCTGGTTCGCTAAGACCTCTGCTCTGATACCAACTGTCAAGACCCGTCCTAATCCATCCGGACGAAGTCCATATCGATTATAAACGATTCACAACAGTTGATTACATCGCGAGGTACTTGACCTCTATATGATACATTTACAAACATTGCATTCGTTTTTGAAAAGACAATCTTTCATTACATCGAAATTTGACGGCATGCATACCATTTCATAATACATCTAACTATAATTGACTTAATAATAATCTTGATGAACTCAACGACTCGAATGCAATGTCTTTTGAAATATGCCATGAATGACTCCAAGTAATGTCTCTAATATGAGCTAATGCACAGCGGAAGATTTCTTTCGTACCTGAGAATAAACATGCTTTCAAGTGTCAACCAAAAGGTTGGTGAGTTCATTAGTTTAACATAAATAATCATTTCATAATTTTAATAAACCACAAGATTTCATATTTCCATTTCTCATAAACATACGTCCCATGCATAGAGACAAAAATATCATTCATATGGATTGATCACCTGGTAACCGACATTCACAATATGCATATAAGAATATCCCCATCATTCCGGGATCCTCCTTCGGACATGATATAAATTTCGAAGTACTAAAGTATCCGGTACTTTGGATGGGGCTTGTTGGGCCCATAGATCTATCTTTAGAGTTCGCGTCAATTAGGGTGTCTGTTCCCTAATTCTTAGATTACCAGACTTAATAAAAAGGGGCATATTCGGTTTAATAATCCAGCCATAGAATGTAGTTTTAAGTACTTGTTTCTATTTCGTAAAACAGTTATAAAAGCAGCGCATGTATTATCAGTCCCAAAATATATATTGCGAAAGCATTTAAAAAGGGATTAATGAAACTCACCTAATGTATTTTGTAGTAAAAATACATATGACTATATTGAACATTGCAGTGTTGGCCTTGGATTCACGAACCTATATCAAGTATATATATATTAACACATATCATATTTAATCAACTAATTTTATTTATATTTTATAATGTGTTAAGATTAATATCTTTATATATATATATAATAAATTACATTATTGCTTATAATGTCATAATATATATGTATATATATGATATAGATATGTATATATATGTAATTTATGTTATATCAATATGGTTACTAATATACTAGTTAGTTAGTATATTAAAACATATTAGTATGTATTATTAGTTTACCTATAATATATTCTTATATAGATATTATTCGTTTGTTGAAATAATACTAAAGTAATAATAGTTTTGATAATATTAATGATAATAATAATAATAATACTAATGTTAATAATAATAATGATAATGAAAAAAAATAATTCTAATAGTAATAATAATGATAGTTTTTAATGATAAGAATAATAATAATTCTTATTTTAATAATAAAAATGATAAAGTTAATAATGATAGTAATAACAACACTAAAAAAATTTTAAAATGATACAAATTATGATATTAATAATAATATTAATAAATTTTGATTATTTTCATAATAATAATAATAATAATAACTATAACTAATAATAATAATAAGAATAAGATAAGAATAATAATAAAAATACTGATTTTTATACCTGATATAAAAGAAAGGGGATCGGTGGGGTGTTCTTGGCATCCACAAACAGATCGAGAAGCAAAGCACGATGAAAAGAAAAAAAAATATCACAATTCATTAAACCCTCAATTCATTACTCGATCAATCGACTCACATCAACTAGAGATATACTCATAATCAATTCATCATCATCATCAGTCTTCATCATCGAATCATCATCATCCATCATCATCGAGTAAGGGATCGATTCCTGATTTAGTGAAATAGGTAATTGATTCCTTAAATTCCTTAAATTTCTTTATCTTTATATATAATAACTCTGTACTTTTTAACGTATTGATCGTGAGTGGTAAAAAAATGGTGTTCTTGATAGATTTTGATTTGAGTACTTGATGGTAATTGAAAAATAATGAATGTGCTCGATATATTCGAATTTGTGTAGGTCTGGTCGAAATATCATAGGAACAGAATCGATTAGGTGTAGAAGTTGGTTTGTTGATGGAAACTTGTCCCAATAGTTGTTTAATGGTTTCTGTTTGATGATTTTTTTAGGGAATAAAACGAAATACAGAAGGTAGCAAGACAGCTCAATGGTTTATGGAGGTGGTGAAGTAGTGGTTAGAATACAGCAGCAAAAGTCCAACAGGTTTGTAGCAGAAATAAAAGGTACCCTAAATTGAAATCATGTTTATATGATGTGTGTGTTTTAGTTCATGATTTCTCCCTAAAATAGTATTAATAAATGGTTGATGATTTTGATCTTTTAAAAGCTGTATATATATACTGTAATGTTTTGAGTAGGTAAATATATAGCAGCTGCAGTAGAAACACATACGTAGCAGCAAGTTGTAGTTGTAAAGAGACTATCCTGCAGCCTGGTTCAAGTAGTACTCGTAAGACAAGTTTTAACAGTCCAGATTAATGGTGTTAGGCGACAGGGTGAAGGATGAATGATGACTTGGTGATAGCAGAAATTGAAATGTTGCAGCAGAAGATTGTAGTAATGATTGACTTGTGGTGGTGTTTATTTAACAGAAAATAGTAGTAAGAGTAGGTGGTTGTCGATGGGCATACAGCAGCAGCAACATGGAGTGGTAATCATGATGATCTTTATGTGTGGGTTAGACAGAAAGAACATTGCAGCTGCTTATGGTGGTGGTTATGGAGGTGTGGTGGTTTATGTTGTAAAGATTATGGAAGATGGCCGGTGATGATTGAGATTTAATGGTAATAGGTGTTGTTAAACTAAACAATTAGTTCTCATGGGTTTTTGTTTGTGTGTCATTGCTATGTGTATATTTTTGATCTAGATTGATTGAAGCAGGTAACAAGATGAGTTAAAGTAGAAAGGGATGTGAAACAACTTTGTACGATATTTGGTAAAGATATCTAATAACTTGGAGACACAAACAAACTTGTATATTGCTTGAAAGTGAAAGGAAGCAGAATCCTACATCTAACTCTAAGAATTTTCATATCAATATTAAATATTTAATAATTATACAAAAAAATATGATATTTATAATAAGTTTATAATAATAATACTAATTATTAATGATAATGGTAATAATAATAACTAATGATAATATTTATATTAATCATAAATACTAAGATTAAAATTTTATCATTAGTTATGATATTAATGATATTAACCTTGATAATTATATTATTAATAATAACAATAACATAATAAATTAAATGTATAAATTTTATGTTATAAACTTTTAATAATATTAATAGTACTGGTATTTAAATAATAATGTATATAATAATAATCTAACAACTAGAATTAACTTGTAATTATAGTTTATATATTAATATTGCAATTTATTAATTATTTAGGATTTAATAATTGTATAACATAAACTTTAATATTTATACACTATATATATGGATTCATTTTAATACTACTTAATTACTTTGTATATTACTTTACAATTTCCAATTCAAATGATTAAATTGTATCTTATTAATTCAAATTAACATATACACTTATATATATATATATATATATATATATATATATATATATATTAACAACAATTTGTTCGTGAATCATCGGGCACAGTCAGAGGGTAATTGGTTACATGAATATAATTTTCAAAACTTTCGAGACTCAACATTACAGACTTTTTCTTATCGTCTCGGAAACATATAAAGATTTAAAGTTTAAATTTGGTCGGAAATTCCCGGGTTATCACAGCTTCCGCTGTAGTTGCCATGCTTTGTAGACTCCCGCTGCGCTTATTAGAGATGTCTTCGCATGAAACGTTTATTTTGCATTCAAACTTTATTACTTTTGAACAATATATTCGTAACGACCATTGGGTCACGTACTATTATTAATTGCTTCTATTCATAGAAGCATACTATCGGTTGTAAAACTTTTAATGTTGGTTAAGACGTCACTCCGTTTTATGAATGCAAACTTATTTTAAAACAGCATATAGTGTTTGACCTTGTAATGATCATGTTGTTGATGATCCGTACACATTAATTTTGTACGGGGCGTCACATTTGGTATCAGAGCATTGGTTGTAGGAAATTAGGTTGCATTAGTGAGTCTAGACCGGACCGAGTAGGATTCACTAATAGGACTAATCTACAACTTGCTAGTTTACTTGTTTCTGCGGAACTTGCTGTATGCTGCTGCTTACTTTTACTGCTATATGCCGTATACTACTACTTGCTTTCACTACTGCATGCTATTATCTACTTTCGATTGCATGATACTTGTCATCATTGCCATGCTACTTACTGCTATAGATGATCTAGACTGTCGTAGTTACTTTGCCTAATACGTGCTTGCTATATGACTTACTGACATGGAAAAAGTTATTTTTCCTTGTTCAGATGTAGGATATCCCACCCGTTATCATTTTGGAGAGCGACTCAGACTCATTCGCCACCTCACCTGCTACTGCTGTCGACACACAGATCCCGTCATCAACACCCTCCAGCGACTCTGGCACTTCATCCTCTGGAGCCAGTAGCCACACACCCGACCCAGTTATCTTCTCAGACGGACACGAGGATCCACCGAAGATTCCAGCTCCACTTATCCCAGGACCTTCGGAGCCACAGCACCATTCCGGTGGTGCTGTGATTCCTGGGGATCATGGGGAGGGTCCGTTCCGTAATGAGCATAACCATTGGATCAGACGCCTTCCTGATGGACGTGTCGTGCTTATTCCACCCAGTAGATACCAACTGATGAATACCGCTCGTGCACATCCGCCTTCCGATGATTCCGACGACTCATCATCTGACGACTCAACATCCGACGATTCTAGCGATGAGGATTCCGACGAAGACCCTGAGGAGACGCCCTGAAATGTCCCGTTCTTATTGATTAAAAACGTTCCATATTAATTGATTTCGTTGCGAGGTTTTGACCTCTATATGAGACGTTTTTCAAAGACTGCATTCATTTTTAAACAAACCATAACCTTTATTTCATCAATAAAGGTTTAAAAAGCTTTACGTAGATTATCAAATAATGATAATCTAAAATATCCTGTTTACACACGACCATTACATAATGGTTTACAATACAAATATGTTACAACAAAATAAGTTTCTTGAATGCAGTTTTTACACAATATCATACAAGCATGGACTCCAAATCTTGTCCTTATTTAAGTATGCGACAGCGGAAGCTCTTAATAATCACCTGAGAATAAACATGCTTAAAACGTCAACAAAAATGTTGGTGAGTTATAGGTTTAACCTATATATATATCAAATCGTAACAATAGACCACAAGATTTCATATTTCAATACACATCCCATACATAGAGATAAAAATCATTCATATGGTGAACACCTGGTAACCGACAATAACAAGATGCATATATAAGAATATCCCCATCATTCCGGGACACCCTTCGGATATGATATAAATTTCGAAGTACTAAAGCATCCGGTACTTTGGATGGGGTTTGTTAGGCCCAATAGATCTATCTTTAGGATTCGCGTCAATTAGGGTGTCTGTTCCCTAATTCTTAGATTACCAGACTTAATAAAAAGGGGCATATTCGATTTCGATAATTCAACCATAGAATGTAGTTTCACGTACTTGTGTCTATTTTGTAAATCATTTATAAAACCTGCATGTATTCTCATCCCAAAAATATTAGATTTTAAAAGTGGGACTATAACTCACTTTCACAGATTTTTACTTCGTCGGGAAGTAAGACTTGGCCACTGGTTGATTCACGAACCTATAACAATATATACATATATATCAAAGTATGTTCAAAATATATTTACAACACTTTTAATATATTTGGATGTTTTAAGTTTATTAAGTCAGCTGTCCTCGTTAGTAACCTACAACTAGTTGTCCACAGTTAGATGTACAGAAGTAAATCGATAAATATTATCTTGAATCAATCCACGACCCAGTGTATACGTATCTCAGTATTGATCACAACTCAAACTATATATATTTTGGAATCAACCTCAACCCTGTATAGCTAACTCCAACATTCACATATAGAGTGTCTATGGTTGTTCCGAAATATATATAGATGTGTCGACATGATAGGTCGAAACATTGTATACGTGTCTATGGTATCTCAAGATTACATAATATATAATACAAGTTGATTAAGTTATGGTTGGAATAGATTTGTTACCAATTTTCACGTAGCTAAAATGAGAAAAATTATCCAATCTTGTTTTACCCATAACTTCTTCATTTTAAATCCGTTTTGAGTGAATCAAATTGCTATGGTTTCATATTGAACTCTATTTTATGAATCTAAACAAAAAAAGTATAGGTTTCTAGTCAGAAAAATAAGTTACAAGTCGTTTTTGTAAAGGTAGTCATTTCAGTCGAAAGAACGACGTCTAGATGACCATTTTAGAAAACATACTTCCACTTTGAGTTTAACCATAATTTTTGGATATAGTTTCATGTTCATAATAAAAATCATTTTCTCAGAATAACAACTTTTAAATCAAATTTTATCATAGTTTTTAATTAACTAACCCAAAACAGCCCGTGGTGTTACTACGACGGCGTAAATCCGGTTTTACGGTGTTTTTCGTGTTTCCAGGTTTTAAATCATTAAGTTAGCATATCATATAGATATAGAACATGTGTTTAGTTGATTTTAAAAGTCAAGTTAGAAGGATTAACTTTTGTTTGCGAACAAGTTTAGAATTAACTAAACTATGTTCTAGTGATTACAAGTTTAAACCTTCGAATAAGATAGCTTTATATGTATGAATCGAATGATGTTATGAACATCATTACTACCTTAAGTTCCTTGGATGAACCTACTGGAAAAGAGAAAAATGGATCTAGCTTCAATGGATCCTTGGATGGCTCAAAGTTCTTGAAGCAAAATCATGACACGAAAACAAGTTCAAGTAAGATCATCACTTGAAATAAGATTGTTATAGTTATAGAAATTGAACCAAAGTTTGAATATGATTATTACCTTGTATTAGAATGATAACCTACTGTAAGAAACAAAGATTTCTTGAGGTTGGATGATCACCTTACAAGATTGGAAGTGAGCTAGCAAACTTGAAAGTATTCTTGATTTTATGAAACTAGAACTTTTGGAATTTATGAAGAACACTTAGAACTTGAAGATAGAACTTGAGAGAGTTCAATTAGATGAAGAAAATTGAAGAATGAAAGTGTTTGTAGGTGTTTTTGGTCGTTGGTGTATGGATTAGATATAAAGGATATGTAATTTTGTTTTCATGTAAATAAGTCATGAATGATTACTCATATTTTTGTAATCTTATGAGATATTTCATGCTAGTTGCCAAATGATGGTTCCCACATGTGTTAGGTGACTCACATGGGCTGCTAAGAGCTGATCATTGGAGTGTATATACCAATAGTACATACATCTAAAAGCTGTGTATTGTACGAGTACGAATACGGGTGCATACGAGTAGAATTGTTGATGAAACTGAACGAGAATGTAATTGTAAGCATTTTTGTTAAGTAGAAGTATTTTGATAAGTGTATTGAAGTCTTTCAAAAGTGTATAAATACATATTAAAACACTACATGTATATACATTTTAACTGAGTCGTTAAGTCATCGTTAGTCGTTACATGTAAATATTGTTTTGAAACCTTTAGGTTAACGATCTTGTTGAATGTTGTTAACCCATTGTTTATTATAACAAATGAGATATTAAATTGTTATATTATCATGATATTATGATATATAATATATCTCAGTATGATGTATATACAGTTAAATGTCGTTACAACGATAATCGTTACATATATGTCTCGTTTCGAAATCATTAAGTTAGTAGTCTTATTTTTACATATGTATTTCATTGTTAATACACTTAATAATATATTTACTTATCATTTAACATAATTAACCAAGTGTATCAATATCTTAATATGATTCATATGTACCTAGTAAGACGTTGTTATAACGATAATCGTTATATATATCGTTTTCGAGTTTCTTAAATTAATAGTCTCATTTTTATGTATATAACTCATTGTTAAAATACCTAATGAGATACATACTTATAATAAAAACATATTAACTATATATATAACCATATATATGTCATCGTATAGTTTTTACAAGTTTTAACGTTCGTGAATCACCGGTCAACTTGGGTGGTCAATTGTCTATATAAAACATATTTCAATTAATCAAGTCTTAACAAGTTTGATTGCTTAACATGTTGGAAACATTTAATCATGTAAATATCAATCTCAATTAATATATATAAACATGGAAAAGTTCGGGTCACTACAGTACCTACCCGTTAAATAAATTTCGTCCCGAAATTTTTAAGCTGTTGAAGGTGTTGACGAATCTTCTGGAAATAGATGCGGGTATTTCTTCTTCATCTGATCTTCACGCTCCCAGGTGAACTCGGGTCCTCTACGAGCATTCCATCGAACCTTAACAATTGGTATCTTGTTTTGCTTAAGTCTTTTAACCTCACGATCCATTATTTCGACGGGTTCTTCGATGAATTGGAGTTTTTTTCGTTGATTTGGATTTCATCTAACGGAATAGTGAGATCTTCTTTAGCAAAACATTTCTTCAAATTCGAGATGTGGAAAGTGTTATGTACAGCCGCGAGTTGTTGAGGTAACTCAAGTCGGTAAGCTACTGGTCCGACACGATCAATAATCTTGAATGGTCCAATATACCTTGGATTTAATTTCCCTCGTTTACCAAATCGAACAACGCCTTTCCAAGGTGAAACTTTAAGCATGACCATCTCTCCAATTTCAAATTCTATATCTTTTCTTTTAATGTCAGCGTAGCTCTTTTGTCGACTTTGGGCGGTTTTCAACCGTTGTTGAATTTGGATGATCTTCTCGGTAGTTTCTTGTATAATCTCCGGACCCGTAATCTGTCTATCCCCCACCTCACTCCAACAAATCGGAGACCTGCACTTTCTACCATAAAGTGCTTCAAACGGCGCCATCTCAATGCTTGAATGGTAGCTGTTGTTGTAGGAAAATTCTGCTAACGGTAGATGTCGATCCCAACTGTTTCCGAAATCAATAACACATGCTCGTAGCATGTCTTCAAGCGTTTGTATCGTCCTTTCGCTCTGCCCATCAGTTTGTGGATGATAGGCAGTACTCATGTCTAGACGAGTTCCTAATGCTTGCTGTAATGTCTGCCAGAATCTTGAAATAAATCTGCCATCCCTATCAGAGATAATAGAGATTGGTATTCCATGTCTGGAGATGACTTCCTTCAAATACAGTCGTGCTAACTTCTCCATCTTGTCATCTTCTCTTATTGGTAGGAAGTGTGCTGATTTGGTGAGACGATCAACTATTACCCAAATAGTATCAAAACCACTTGCAGTCCTTGGCAATTTAGTGATGAAATCCATGGTAATGTTTTCCCATTTCCATTCCGGGATTTCGGGTTGTTGAAGTAGACCTGATGGTTTCTGATGCTCAGCTTTGACCTTAGAACACGTCAAACATTCTCCTACGTATTTAGCAACATCGGCTTTCATACCCGGCCACCAAAAATGTTTCTTGAGATCCTTGTACATCTTCCCCGTTCCAGGATGTATTGAGTATCTGGTTTTATGAGCTTCTCTAAGTACCATTTCTCTCATATCTCCAAATTTTGGTACCCAAATCCTTTCAGCCCTATACCGGGTTCCGTCTTCCCGAATATTAAGATGCTTCTCCGATCCTTTGGGTATTTCATCCTTTAAATTTCCCTCTTTTAAAACTCCTTGTTGCGCCTCCTTTATTTGAGTAGTAATGTTATTATGAATCATTATATTCATAGATTTTACTCGAATGGGTTCTCTATCCTTCCTGCTCAAGGCATCGGCTACCACATTTGCCTTCCCCGGGTGGTAACGAATCTCAAAATCGTAATCATTCAATAATTCAATCCACCTACGCTGCCTCATATTCAGTTGTTTCTGATTAAATATGTGTTGAAGACTTTTGTGGTCGGTATATATAATACTTTTGACCCCATATAAGTAGTGCCTCCAAGTCTTTAATGCAAAAACAACCGCGCCTAATTCCAAATCATGCGTCGTATAATTTTGTTCGTGAATCTTCAATTGTCTAGACGCATAAGCAATCACCTTCGTTCGTTGCATTAATACACAACCGAGACCTTGCTTTGATGCATCACAATAAATCACAAAATCATCATTCCCTTCAGGCAATGACAATATAGGTGCCGTAGTTAGCTTTTTCTTCAATAACTGAAACGCTTTCTCTTGTTCATCATTCCATTCAAATTTCTTCCCTTTATGCGTTAATGCAGTCAAGGGTTTTGCTATTCTGGAAAAGTCTTGGATGAACCTTCTGTAGTAACCAGCTAGTCCTAAAAACTGGCGTATGTGTTTCGGAGTTTTCGGGGTTTCCCACTTTTCAACAGTTTCTATCTTTGCCGGATCCACCTTAATACCTTCTTTGTTCACTATGTGACCGAGGAATTGAACTTCTTCCAACCAAAATGCACACTTTGAAAACTTAGCGTACAATTCTTCCTTCCTCAATACTTCTAACACCTTTCTCAAATGTTCACCGTGTTCTTGGTCATTCTTTGAGTAAATAAGTATGTCATCAATGAAAACAATGACAAACTTGTCAAGGTATGGTCCACACACTCGGTTCATAAGGTCCATGAACACAGCTGGTGCATTAGTTAAACCAAACGGCATGACCATAAACTCGTAATGACCGTAACGTGTTCTGAAAGCAGTCTTTGGAATATCATCTTCTTTCACCCGCATTTGATGATACCCGGAACGTAAGTCAATCTTTGAATAAACAGACGAGCCTTGTAGTTGATCAAATAAGTCGTCGATTCTCGGTAGTGGGTAGCGGTTCTTGATGGTAAGTTTGTTCAACTCTCGGTAGTCGATACACAACCTGAATGTACCATCTTTCTTCTTGACAAACAAAACAGGAGCTCCCCACGGTGATGTGCTTGGTCGAATGAAACCACGCTCTAAAAGTTCTTGTAATTGGTTTTGCAGTTCTTTCATCTCGCTGGGTGCGAGTCTGTAAGGAGCACGAGCTATTGGTGCAGCTCCTGGTACAAGATCTATTTGAAATTCAACGGATCGATGTGGGGGTAATCCCGGTAATTCTTTCGGAAATACATCGGGAAATTCTTTTGCAATGGGAACATCATTGATGCTCTTTTCTTCAGTTTGTACTTTCTCGACGTGTGCTAGAACAGCATAGCAACCTTTTCTTATTAGTTTTTGTGCCTTCAAATTACTAATAAGATGTAGCTTCGTGTTGCCCTTTTCTCCGTACACCATTAAGGGTTTTCCTTTTTCTCGTATAATGCGAATTGCATTTTTGTAACAAACGATCTCCGCTTTCACTTCTTTCAACCAGTCCATACCGATTATCACATCAAAACTCCCTAACTCTACTGGTATCAAATCAATCTTAAATGTTTCGCTAACCAGTTTAATTTCTCGATTCCGACATATATTATCTGCTGAAATTAATTTACCATTTGCTAATTCGAGTAAAAATTTACTATCCAAAGGCGTCAATGGACAACTTAATTTAGCACAAAAATCTCTACTCATATAGCTTCTATCCGCACCCGAATCAAATAAAACGTAAGCAGATTTATTGTCAATAAGAAACGTACCCGTAACAAGCTCCGGGTCTTCCTGTGCCTCTACCGCATTAATATTGAAAACTCTTCCACGGCCTTGTCCATTCGTGTTCTCCTGGTTCGGGCAATTTCTAATAATGTGGCCTGGTTTTCCACATTTATAACAAACTACATTGGCATAACTTGCTCCGACACTACTTGCTCCGCCATTACTCGTTCCGACACCATTTGTTCCTTTCGTTCTATTAACGCCTGGTCCGTAGACCTCACACTTCGCCGCGCTATGACCATTTCTTTTACACTTGTTGCAAAATTTGGTGCAGAACCCCGAGTGATTCTTTTCACACCTTTGGCATAGTTGCTTCTGATTGTTGTTGTTGTTGCGGTTATTATTGTTGTTGGGATGATTGTTGTAGTTGCTGTTGTTGTTGTTGTTGTTGTTGTTGGGACGTTTGTTGTAGTTGCGATTGATGTTGCGATTGTTGGGATAATTGTTGCGATTATTGTTGTAATTGCTGTTGTTGTTGTATTGGTGATTCTTATCACCGTTTTCCTCCCACTTTCTTTTGACTTGCTTCACATTAGCCTCTTCAGCAGTCTGTTCTTTAATTCTTTCTTCAATCTGGTTCACTAGTTTGTGAGCCATTCTACATGCCTGTTGTATGGAGGCGGGCTCGTGTGAACTTATATCTTCTTGGATTCTTTCCGGTAATCCTTTCACAAACGCGTCGATCTTCTCTTCCTCATCTTCGAATGCTCCCGGACACAATAGGCACAATTCTGTGAATCGTCTTTCGTACGTGGTAATATCAAATCCTTGGGTTCGTAACCCTCTAAGTTCTGTCTTGAGCTTATTGACCTCGGTTCTGGGACGGTACTTCTCGTTCATCAAGTGCTTGAATGCTGACCATGGTAGTGCGTACGCATCATCTTGTCCCACTTGCTCTAGATAGGTATTCCACCATGTTAACGCAGAACCTGTGAAGGTATGCGTAGCGTACTTCACTTTGTCCTCTTCAGTACACTTACTTATGGCAAACACCGATTCAATCTTCTCGGTCCACCGTTTCAATCCGATCGGTCCTTCGGTTCCATCAAATTCCAAAGGTTTGCAGGCAGTGAATTCTTTGTAGGTGCATCCTACACGATTTCCTGTACTGCTAGATCCAAGGTTATTATTGGTATGTAGCGCAGCCTGTACTGCGGCTATGTTTGAAGCTAGAAAAGTACGGAATTCCTCTTCATTCATATTCACGGTGTGTCGAGTAGTCGGTGCCATTTCCTTCAAAATAGTTAAATGGAACAAGTTACTCATACAGAATATTAAGAGTAGTTAATAGTATTTCGTAGCATAATATGAACTCATTTATAAAAGCTTTTTCTTCATATTAGCGTTTTATAAGTTTAAATTCGGGTAGTACCTACCCGTTAAGTTCATACTTAGTAGCTAATATACAATTCAACTACTACAATTCTATATGAAAAACTGATTGTAATAATATTTCGCGTTCAAACTTTTATACAATATTTTACAAACTTACAATACCGCTTATTTTACATAAAGCATGAAATATAGCACACAATAACTTTGATACAAGATAGTTGTGAAGACAATTCTAGCTAGTACACAAGTCGTTCGGCAAAGGCAATAAAGACACGTAATTCATACGTCCAGAAACAAGTCATGCATTTTGGTTTTACTAGGACTACTTCCCATCCTTGGTCTTGTGCAACATAACCGTTATGGCCGTTGATAAGACAGCGTGTTGTAACGTCATCAAAGGGACGAGGGTTACGTAATGTCCAACAGTCCCGTAATAATCTAAAAACCTCATTTCTTACCCCAATTACCGACTCCGTCACTTGTGGAAACGTTTTGTTTAATAGTTGTAGCCCGATGTTCTTGTTCTCACTTTGGTGAGAAGCGAACATTACTAATCCGTAAGCATAACATGCTTCTTTATGTTGCATGTTAGCCGCTTTTTCTAAATCACGAAGTCCAATATTCGGATATATTGAGTCAAAATAATTTCTTAACCCGTTGCGTAAAATAGCATTTGGGTTCCCCGCAATATATGCGTCAAAGTAAACACATCGTAATTTATGGGTTTCCCAATGTGATATCCCCCATCTTTCAAACGAAAGTCTCTTATAAACCAAGACATTCTTGGAACGTTCTTCGAATGTCTTACAAACTGATCTCGCCTTAAATAGTTGTGCCGAAGAATTCTGGCCGACTCTAGACAAGATTTCATCAATCATGTCTCCGGGTAGGTCTCTTAAAATATTGGGTTGTCTATCCATTTTGTGTTTTTAAACTGTAAAATAGACAAGAGTTAGATTCATAAAAAAAATACTTATTAATACAAGCAATTTTTACATATATCATAAAGCATAAGAACACTATATTCCATATATTACACCACACGAATACAACTATCTTATTCCGACTCGCTCGTTTCTTCTTCTTCGGTTTTGGTTCGTTTTGCTAAGTTTCTAGGGATATATGATGTTCCCCTAATACGAGCCGTCGTTGTCCACATTGGTTTAGAAAAACCTGGTGGTTTAGAGGTTCCCGGGTCATTGTTACAACTTAAGGACTTCGGGGGTTGACGATACATATAAAGTTCATCGGGGTTGGAATTAGATTTCTCTATTTTTATGCCCTTTCCCTTATTATTTTCTTTTGCCTTTTTAAATTCAGTTGGGGTAATTTCTATAACATCATCGGAATTCTCGTCGAAATCCGATTCATCGGAGAATTGGTAATCCTCCCAATATTTTGCTTCCTTGGCGGAAACACCATTGACCATAATTAACTTTGGTCGGTTGGTTGAGGATTTTCTTTTACTTAACCGTTTTATTATTTCCCCCACCGGTTCTATTTCTTCATCCGGTTCCGATTCTTCTTCCGGTTCCGATTCTTCTTCCGGTTCCGACTCTTCTTCCGGTTCCTCTTCGGGAACTTGTGAATCAGTCCACAAATCATTCCAATTTACATTTGACTCTTCATTATTATTAGGTGAGTCAATGGGACTTGTTCTAGAGGTAGACATCTATCACATAATATCAAACACGTTAAGAGATTAATATATCACATAATATTCATATGTTAAAAATATATAGTTTCCAACAAAAATGTTAAGCAATCATTTTTAAAGAAAACACGGTCGAAGTCCAGACTCACTAATGCATCCTAACAAACTCAATAAGACACACTAATGCAAATTTTCTGGTTCTCTAAGACCAACGCTCGGATACCAACTGAAATGTCCCGTTCTTATTGATTAAAAACGTTCCATATTAATTGATTTCGTTGCGAGGTTTTGACCTCTATATGAGACGTTTTTCAAAGACTGCATTCATTTTTAAACAAACCATAACCTTTATTTCATCAATAAAGGTTTAAAAAGCTTTACGTAGATTATCAAATAATGATAATCTAAAATATCCTGTTTACACACGACCATTACATAATGGTTTACAATACAAATATGTTACAACAAAATAAGTTTCTTGAATGCAGTTTTTACACAATATCATACAAGCATGGACTCCAAATCTTGTCCTTATTTAAGTATGCGACAGCGGAAGCTCTTAATAATCACCTGAGAATAAACATGCTTAAAACGTCAACAAAAATGTTGGTGAGTTATAGGTTTAACCTATATATATATCAAATCGTAACAATAGACCACAAGATTTCATATTTCAATACACATCCCATACATAGAGATAAAAATCATTCATATGGTGAACACCTGGTAACCGACAATAACAAGATGCATATATAAGAATATCCCCATCATTCCGGGACACCCTTCGGATATGATATAAATTTCGAAGTACTAAAGCATCCGGTACTTTGGATGGGGTTTGTTAGGCCCAATAGATCTATCTTTAGGATTCGCGTCAATTAGGGTGTCTGTTCCCTAATTCTTAGATTACCAGACTTAATAAAAAGGGGCATATTCGATTTCGATAATTCAACCATAGAATGTAGTTTCACGTACTTGTGTCTATTTTGTAAATCATTTATAAAACCTGCATGTATTCTCATCCCAAAAATATTAGATTTTAAAAGTGGGACTATAACTCACTTTCACAGATTTTTACTTCGTCGGGAAGTAAGACTTGGCCACTGGTTGATTCACGAACCTATAACAATATATACATATATATCAAAGTATGTTCAAAATATATTTACAACACTTTTAATATATTTGGATGTTTTAAGTTTATTAAGTCAGCTGTCCTCGTTAGTAACCTACAACTAGTTGTCCACAGTTAGATGTACAGAAGTAAATCGATAAATATTATCTTGAATCAATCCACGACCCAGTGTATACGTATCTCAGTATTGATCACAACTCAAACTATATATATTTTGGAATCAACCTCAACCCTGTATAGCTAACTCCAACATTCACATATAGAGTGTCTATGGTTGTTCCGAAATATATATAGATGTGTCGACATGATAGGTCGAAACATTGTATACGTGTCTATGGTATCTCAAGATTACATAATATATAATACAAGTTGATTAAGTTATGGTTGGAATAGATTTGTTACCAATTTTCACGTAGCTAAAATGAGAAAAATTATCCAATCTTGTTTTACCCATAACTTCTTCATTTTAAATCCGTTTTGAGTGAATCAAATTGCTATGGTTTCATATTGAACTCTATTTTATGAATCTAAACAAAAAAAGTATAGGTTTCTAGTCAGAAAAATAAGTTACAAGTCGTTTTTGTAAAGGTAGTCATTTCAGTCGAAAGAACGACGTCTAGATGACCATTTTAGAAAACATACTTCCACTTTGAGTTTAACCATAATTTTTGGATATAGTTTCATGTTCATAATAAAAATCATTTTCTCAGAATAACAACTTTTAAATCAAATTTTATCATAGTTTTTAATTAACTAACCCAAAACAGCCCGTGGTGTTACTACGACGGCGTAAATCCGGTTTTACGGTGTTTTTCGTGTTTCCAGGTTTTAAATCATTAAGTTAGCATATCATATAGATATAGAACATGTGTTTAGTTGATTTTAAAAGTCAAGTTAGAAGGATTAACTTTTGTTTGCGAACAAGTTTAGAATTAACTAAACTATGTTCTAGTGATTACAAGTTTAAACCTTCGAATAAGATAGCTTTATATGTATGAATCGAATGATGTTATGAACATCATTACTACCTTAAGTTCCTTGGATGAACCTACTGGAAAAGAGAAAAATGGATCTAGCTTCAATGGATCCTTGGATGGCTCAAAGTTCTTGAAGCAAAATCATGACACGAAAACAAGTTCAAGTAAGATCATCACTTGAAATAAGATTGTTATAGTTATAGAAATTGAACCAAAGTTTGAATATGATTATTACCTTGTATTAGAATGATAACCTACTGTAAGAAACAAAGATTTCTTGAGGTTGGATGATCACCTTACAAGATTGGAAGTGAGCTAGCAAACTTGAAAGTATTCTTGATTTTATGAAACTAGAACTTTTGGAATTTATGAAGAACACTTAGAACTTGAAGATAGAACTTGAGAGAGTTCAATTAGATGAAGAAAATTGAAGAATGAAAGTGTTTGTAGGTGTTTTTGGTCGTTGGTGTATGGATTAGATATAAAGGATATGTAATTTTGTTTTCATGTAAATAAGTCATGAATGATTACTCATATTTTTGTAATCTTATGAGATATTTCATGCTAGTTGCCAAATGATGGTTCCCACATGTGTTAGGTGACTCACATGGGCTGCTAAGAGCTGATCATTGGAGTGTATATACCAATAGTACATACATCTAAAAGCTGTGTATTGTACGAGTACGAATACGGGTGCATACGAGTAGAATTGTTGATGAAACTGAACGAGAATGTAATTGTAAGCATTTTTGTTAAGTAGAAGTATTTTGATAAGTGTATTGAAGTCTTTCAAAAGTGTATAAATACATATTAAAACACTACATGTATATACATTTTAACTGAGTCGTTAAGTCATCGTTAGTCGTTACATGTAAATATTGTTTTGAAACCTTTAGGTTAACGATCTTGTTGAATGTTGTTAACCCATTGTTTATTATAACAAATGAGATATTAAATTGTTATATTATCATGATATTATGATATATAATATATCTCAGTATGATGTATATACAGTTAAATGTCGTTACAACGATAATCGTTACATATATGTCTCGTTTCGAAATCATTAAGTTAGTAGTCTTATTTTTACATATGTATTTCATTGTTAATACACTTAATAATATATTTACTTATCATTTAACATAATTAACCAAGTGTATCAATATCTTAATATGATTCATATGTACCTAGTAAGACGTTGTTATAACGATAATCGTTATATATATCGTTTTCGAGTTTCTTAAATTAATAGTCTCATTTTTATGTATATAACTCATTGTTAAAATACCTAATGAGATACATACTTATAATAAAAACATATTAACTATATATATAACCATATATATGTCATCGTATAGTTTTTACAAGTTTTAACGTTCGTGAATCACCGGTCAACTTGGGTGGTCAATTGTCTATATAAAACATATTTCAATTAATCAAGTCTTAACAAGTTTGATTGCTTAACATGTTGGAAACATTTAATCATGTAAATATCAATCTCAATTAATATATATAAACATGGAAAAGTTCGGGTCACTACACGCCCGTGCAGCCGCCCTCTACCCCGCCGAAGAAGCGGTATCGTTTTGATGGTACTGTTATTCCAGGGGTTAACGGAGGTAGGTCGTTTGTTAATGAACGTGGACTGAAGGTTAGAGTTACCGCCCGTAAGCATCTTGTGTCGTATCCTGCTGATCCATTCATACGTAAGGCTCCCCGTTACATAGCATCTACTTCTGGTGCTGGACTGTCTGCACCACCTGCACCACCGGTGAAATGTCCCGTTCTTATTGATTAAAAACGTTCCATATTAATTGATTTCGTTGCGAGGTTTTGACCTCTATATGAGACGTTTTTCAAAGACTGCATTCATTTTTAAAACAAACCATAACCTTTATTTCATAAATAAAGGTTTAAAAAGCTTTACGTAGATTATCAAATAATGATAATCTAAAATATCATGTTTACACACGACCATTACATAATGGTTTACAATACAAATATGTTACATCGAAATCAGTTTCTTGAATGCAGTTTTTACACAATATCATACAAACATGGACTCCAAATCTTGTCCTTATTTTAGTATGCAACAGCGGAAGCTCTTAGTATTCACCTGAGAATAAACATACTTTAAACGTCAACAAAAATGTTGGTGAGTTATAGGTTTAACCTCTATATATATATATATATATATATATATTAAATCGTAACAATAGACCACAAGATTTCATATTTCAATACACATCCCATACATAGAGATAAAAATCATTCATATGGTGAACACCTGGTAACCGACATTAACAAGATGCATGTATAAGAATATCCCCATCATTCCGGGACACCCTTCGGATATGATATAAATTTCGAAGTACTAAAGCATCCGGTACTTTGGATGGGGTTTGTTAGGCCCAATAGATCTATCTTTAGGATTCGCGTCAATTAGGGTGTCTGTTCCCTAATTCTTAGATTACCAGACTTAATAAAAAAGGGCATATTCGATTTCGATAATTCAACCATAGAATGTAGTTTCACGTACTTGTGTCTATTTTGTAAATCATTTATAAAACCTGCATGTATTCTCATCCCAAAAATATTAGATTTTAAAAGTGGGACTATAACTCACTTTCACAGATTTTTACTTCGTCAGGAAGTAAGACTTGGCCACTGGTTGATTCACGAACCTATAACAATATATACATATATATCAAAGTATGTTCAAAATATATTTACAACACTTTTAATATATTTTGATGTTTTAAGTTTATTAAGTCAGATGTCCTCGTTAGTAACCTACAACTAGTTGTCTACAGTTAGATGTACAGAAATAAATCGATAAATATTATCTTGAATCAATCCACGACCCAGTGTATACGTGTCTCAGTATTGATCACAACTCAAACTATATATATTTTGGAATCAACCTCAACCCTGTATAGCTAACTCCAACATTCACATATAGAGTGTCTATGGTTGTTCCGAAATATATATAGATGTGTCAACATGATAGGTCGAAACATTGTATACGTGTCTATGGTATCTCAAGATTACATAATATACAATACAAGTTGATTAAGTTATGGTTGGAATAGATTTGTTACCAATTTTCACGTAGCTAAAATGAGAAAAATTATCCAATCTTGTTTTACCCATAACTTCTTCATTTTAAATCCGTTTTGAGTGAATAAAATTGCTATGGTTTTATATTGAACTCTATTTTATGAATATAAACAGAAAAAGTATAGGTTTATAGTCAGAAAAATAAGTTACAAGTCGTTTTTGTAAAGGTAGTCATTTCAGTCGAAAGAGCGACGTCTAGATGACCATTTTAGAAAACATACTTCCACTTTGAGTTTAACCATAATTTTTGGATATAGTTTCATGTTCATAATAAAAATCATTTTTCCAGAATAACAACTTTTAAATCAAAGTTTATCATAGTTTTTAATTAACTAACCCAAAACAGCCCGCGGTGTTACAACGACGGCGTAAATCCGATTTTACGGTGTTTTTCGTGTTTCCAGGTTTTAAATCATTAAGTTAGCATATCATATAGATATAGAAAATGTGCTTAGTTGATTTTAAAAGTCAAGTTAGAAGGATTAACTTTTATTTGCGAACAAGTTTAGAATTAACTAAACTATGTTCTAGTGATTACAAGTTTAAACCTTCGAAAAAGATAGCTTTATATGTATGAATCGAATGATGTTATGAACATCATTACTACCTCAAGTTCCTTGGATAAACCTACTGGAAATGAGAAAAATAGATCTAGCTTCAAAGGATCCTTGGATGGTTTGAAAGTTCTTGAAGCAGAATCATGACACGAAAACAATTTCAAGTAAGATTTCCACTCGAAATAAGATTGTTATAGTTATAGAAATTGAATTAAAGTTTGAATATGATTATTACCTTGTATTAGAAATATAACCTACTGTAAGTAACAAAGGTTTCTTGATCTTGGATGATTACTTGGAATGGATTTAGAAAACTTGGAAGTAAACTTGCAATCTTGGAAGTATACTTGATTTTATGAAACTAGAACTTTTGGAATTTATGAAGAACACTTAGAACTTGAAGATAGAAGTTGAGAGAGATCAATTAGATGAAGAAAATTGAAGAATTAAAGTGTTTGTAGGTGTTTTTGGTCGTTGGTGTATGGATTAGATATAAAGGATATGTAATTTTGTTTTCATGTAAATAAGTCATGAATGATTACTCATATTTTTGTAATTTTATGAGATATTTCATGCTAGTTGCCAAATGATGGTTCCCACATGTGTTAGGTGACTCACATGGGCTGCTAATAGCTAATCATTGGAGTGTATATACCAATAGTACATACATCTAAAAGCTGTGTATTGTACGAGTACGAATACGGGTGCATACGAGTAGAATTGTTGATGAAACTGAACGAGGATGTAATTGTAAGCATTTTTGTTAAGTAGAAGTATTTTGATAAGTGTCTTGAAGTCTTTCAAAAGTGTATGAATACATATTAAAACACTACATGTGTATGCATTTTAACTGAGTCGTTAAGTCATCGTTAGTCGTTACATGTAAATGTTGTTTTGAAACCTTTAGGTTAACGATCTTGTTGAATGTTGTTAACCCATTGTTTATTATAACAAATGAGATGTTAAATTGTTATATTATCATGATATTATGATATATAATATATCTTAGTATGATATATATATACAGTTAAATGCCGTTACAACGATAATCGTTACATATAAGTCTCGTTTCGAAATCATTAAGTTAGTAGTCTTATTTTTACATATGTATTTCATTGTTAATACACTTAATAATATATTTACTTATCATTTAACATAATTAACCAAGTGTATCAATATCTTAATATGATTCATATGTACCTAGTAAGACGTTCTTATAACGATAATCGTTATATATATCGTTTTCGAGTTTCTTAAATTAATAGTCTCATTTTTATGTATATAACTCATTGTTAAAATACCTAATGAGATACATACTTATAATAAAATCATGTTAACTATATATATAACCATATATATGTCATCGTATAGTTTTTACAAGTTTTAACGTTCGTGAATCACCGGTCAACTTGGGTGGTCAATTGTCTATATGAAATCTATTTCAATTAATCAAGTCTTAACAAGTTTGATTGCTTAACATGTTGGAAACACTTAATCATGTAAATAACAATTTCATTTAATATATATATATATAAACATGGAAAAGTTCGGGTCACTACAGTACCTACCCGTTAAATAAATTTCGTCCCGAAATTTTAAGCAGTTAGAGGTGTTGACGTATCTTCTGGAAATAAATGCGGGTATTTCTTCTTCATCTGATCTTCACGCTCCCAGGTGAACTCGGGTCCTCTACGAGCATTCCATCGAACCTTAACAATCGGTATCTTGTTTTGTTTAAGTCTCTTAACCTCTCGATCCATTATTTCGACGGGTTCTTCAATGAATTGAAGTTTTTCATTGATTTGGATTTCGTCCAACGGAATAGTGAGATCTTCTTTAGCAAAACATTTCTTCAAATTTGAGACGTGGAAAGTGTTATGTACAGCCGCGAGTTGTTGAGTTAGCTCCAGTTGGTAAGCTACTGGTCCGACACGATCTATAATCTTGAATGGTCCAATGTACCTAGGATTTAGTTTCCCCCGTTTACCAAATCGAACAACGCCTTTCCAAGGTGAAACCTTAAGCATGACCATTTCTCCAATTTCAAACTCTATATCTTTTCTTTTACTATCCGCGTAGCTCTTTTGTCGACTCTGGGTGGTTTTCAATCTTTGTTGAATTTGGATGATTTTCTCGGTAGTTTCTTGTATTATCTTCGGACCCGTAATCTGTCTATCCCCCACTTCACTCCAACAAATCGGAGACCTACACTTTCTACCATAAAGTTCTTCAAACGGCGCGATCTCAATGCTTGAATGGTAGCTGTTGTTGTAGGAAAATTCTGCTAACGGTAGATGTCGATCCCAACTGTTTCCGAAATCAATAACACATGCTTGTAGCATGTCTTCAAGCGTTTGTATCGTCCTTTCGCTCTGTCCATCAGTTTGTGGATGATAGGCAGTACTCATGTCTAGACGAGTTCCTAATGCTTGCTGTAATGTCTGCCAGAATCTTGAAATAAATCTGCCATCCCTATCAGAGATAATATAGATTGGTATTCCATGTCTGGAGATGACTTCCTTCAAATACAGTCGTGCTAACTTCTCCATCTTGTCATCTTCTCTTATTGGCAGGAAGTGTGCTGATTTGGTGAGACAATCAACTATTACCCAAATAGTATCAAAACCACTTGCAGTCCTTGGCAATTTAGTGATGAAATCCATGATAATATTTTCCCATTTCCATTCCGGGATTTCGGGTTGTTGAAGTAGACCTGATGGTTTCTGATGTTCAGCTTTGACCTTAGAACACGTCAAACATTCTCCTACATATTTAGCAATATCGGCTTTCATACCTGGCCACCAAAAATGTTTCTTAAGATCCTTGTACATCTTCTCTGTTCCAAGATGTATTGAGTATCTGGTTTTATGAGCTTCTCTAAGTACCATTTCTCTCATATCTCCAAATTTTGGTACCCAAATTCTTTCAGCCCTATACCGGGTTCCGTCTTCCCGAATATTAAGATGCTTCTCCGATCCTTTGGGTATTTCATCCTTTAAATTTCCCTCTTTTAAAACTCCTTGTTGCGCCTCCTTTATTTGAGTAGTAAGGTTAGTGTGAATCATTATATTCATAGATTTTACTCGAATGGGTTCTCTGTCCTTTCTGCTCAAGGCGTCGGCTACCACATTTGCCTTCCCCGGGTGGTAACGAATCTCAAAGTCGTAATCATTCAACAATTCAATCCACCTACGCTGCCTCATATTCAGTTGTTTCTGATTAAATATATGTTGGAGACTTTTGTGGTCGGTATATATAATACTTTTGACTCCATATAAATAATGCCTCCAAGTCTTTAATGCAAAAACAACATCACCCAATTCCAAATCGTGAGTTGTATAATTCTGTTCGTGAATCTTCAATTGTCTAGACGCATAAGCAATCACCTTCGTTCGTTGCATTAATATACAACCGAGAACTTGCTTTGATGCGTCACAATAAAACACAAAATCATCATTCCCTTCGGGCAATGACAATATAGGTGCCGTAGTTAGCTTTTTCTTCAATAACTGAAATGCTTTCTCTTGTTCATCCTTCCATTCAAATTTCTTCCCTTTATGCGTTAATGCAGTCAAGGGTTTTGCTATTTTGGAGAAATCTTGGATGAATCTTCTGTAGTAACCAGACAATCCTAAAAATTGACGTATATGCTTCGGAGTTTTTGGGGTTTCCCACTTTTCAACGGTTTCGATCTTTGTCGGGTCCACCTGGATACCTTCTTTGTTCACTATGTGACCGAGGAATTGAACTTCTTCCAACCAAAATGCACACTTTGAAAACTTAGCGTACAGTTTTTCTTTCCTCAATACTTCTAGCACTTTTCTCAAATGTTCTTCGTGCTCTTGATCATTCTTTGAGTAAATAAGTATGTCATCGATGAAAACAATGACAAACTTGTCAAGATATGGCCCACACACGCGGTTCATAAGGTCCATGAACACAGCTGGTGCGTTAGTCAATCCAAACGGCATAACCATAAACTCGTAATGACCATAACGCGTCCTAAAAGCAGTTTTTGGAATATCATCCTCCTTTACTCACATTTGATGATATCCAGAACGTAAATCGATCTTCGAATAAATCGAGGAGCCTTGTAGTTGATCAAATAAGTCGTCAATTCTCGGCAGTGGATAACGGTTTTTGATGGTAAGTTTGTTCAACTCTCTGTAGTCAATACACAACCTAAATGTACCATCCTTCTTCTTGACAAACAAAACAGGAGCTCCCCATTGTGATGTGCTTGGTCGAATGAAACCACGTTCTAATAGTTCTTGCAGTTAGCTTTGCAGTTCTTTCATCTCGCTGGGTGCGAGTCTATAAGGAGCACGAGCTATTGGTACAGCTCCTGGTACAAGATCTATTTGAAATTCAACAGATCGATGTGGAGGTAGTCCCGGTAATTCTTTCGGAAATACATCGGGAAATTCTTTTGCGACGGGAACATCATTGATGCTCTTTTCTTCAGTTTGTACTTTCTCGACGTGTGCTAGAACAGCATAGCAACCTTTTCTTATTAGTTTTTGTGCCTTCAAATTACTAATAAGATGTAGCTTCATGTTGCCCTTTTCTCCGTATACCATTAAGGGTTCTCCTTCTTCTCGTACAATGCGAATTGCATTTTTATAACATACGATCTCTGCTTTCACCTTCTTCAGCCAGTCCATGCCAACTATTACATCAAAACTCCCTAACTCTACTGGTATCAAATCAATCTTAAATATTTCGCTACCCAGTTTAATTTCTCGATTCCGGCAGATATTATCTGCTGAAATTAATTTACCGTTTGCTAATTCGAGTAAAAATTTACTATCCAACGGCGTCAATGGACAACTTAATTTAGCACAAAAATCTCTACTCATATAGCTTCTATCCGTACCCGAATCAAATAAAACGTAAGCAGATTTATTATCAATAAGAAACGTACCCGTAACAAGCTCCGGGTCTTCCTGTGCCTCTGCCGCATTAATATTGAAAACTCTTCCGCGGCCTTGTCCATTCGTGTTCTCCTGGTTCGGGCAATTTCTAATAATGTGGCCCGGTTTTCCACATTTATAACAAACTACATTGGCATAACTTGCTCCGACACTACTTGCTCCGCCATTACTCGTTCCGACACCATTTGTTCCTTTCGTTCTATTAACCCCTGGTCCGTAGACCTCACACTTCGCCGCGCTATGACCATTTCTTTTACACTTGTTGCAAAATTTGGTGCAGAACCCCGAGTGATACTTTTCACACCTTTGGCATAGCTGCTTCTGATTGTTTTTGTTGTTGCGGTTGTTATTGTTGTTGGGATGATTGTTGTAGTTGCTGTTGTTGTTGTTGTTGGGCTGTTTGTTGTAGTTGCGATTGATGTTGCGATAGTTGGGATAATTGTTGCGATTATTATTGTAATTGTTGTTGTTGTTGTATTGGTGATTCTTATCACCGTTTTCCTCCCACTTTCTTTTGACTTGCTTCACATTGGCCTCTTCAGCCGTCTGTTCTATAATTCTTTCCTCAATCTGGTTCACTAGTTTGTGAGCCATTCTACATGCCTGTTGTATGGAGGCGGGCTCGTGTGAACTTATATCTTCTTGGATTCTTTCCGGTAATCCTTTCACAAATGCGTCGATCTTCTCTTCCTCATCTTCGAACGCTCCCGGACACAATAGTCATAATTCTGTGAATCATCTTTCGTACGTGGTAATATCAAATCCTTGGGTTTGTAACCCTCTAAGTTCTGTCTTGAGCTTATTGACCTCGGTTCTGGGACGGTACTTCTCGTTCATCAAGTGCTTGAATGCTGACCAATGTAGTGCGTACGCATCATCTTGTCCTACTTGCTCTAGATAAGTATTCCACCATATTAACGCAGAACCTGTGAAGGTATGCGTAGCGTACTTCACTTTGTCCTCTTCAGTACACTTACTTATGGCAAACACTAATTCGACCTTCTCGGTCCACCTTTTCAATCCGATCGGTCCTTCGGTTCCATCAAATTTCAAAGGTTTGCAGGCAGTGAATTCTTTGTAGGTGCATCCTACACGGTTTCCTGTACTGCTAGATCCAAGGTTATTGTTGGTATGTAGCGCAGCCTGTACTACGGCTATGTTTGAAGCTAGAAAAGTACAGAATTCCTCTTCATTCATATTCACGGTGTGTCGAGTAGTCGGTGCCATTTCCTTCAAAATAGTCAAACGGAACAAGTTAATCATACAGAATATTAAGAGTAGTTAATAGTATTTCGTAGCATAATATGAACTCATTTATAAAAGTTTTTTCTTCATATTAGCGTTTTATAAGTTTAAATTCGGGTAGTACCTACCCGTTAAGTTCATACTTAGTAGCTAATATACAATTCAACTACTACAATTCTATATGAAAAACTGATTATAATAATATTTCGCGTTCAAACTTTTATACAATATTTTACAAACTTACAATACCGCTTATTTTACATAAAGCATGAAATATAGCACACAATAACTTTGATACAAGATAGTTGTGAAGATAATTCTAGCTAGTACACAAGTCGTTCAGCAAAGGCAATAAAGACACGTAATTCATACGTCCAGAAACAAGTCATGCATTCGGGTTTTACTAGGACTACTTCTCATCCTTGGTCTTGTGGAACATAACCGTTATGGCCGTTGATAAGACAGCGTGTTGTAACGTTGTCAAAGGGACGAGGGTTACGTAATGACCAACAGTCTCGTAATAACCTAAAAACCTCATTTCTTACCCCAATTACCGACTCCGTCACTTGTGGGAACGTTTTATTTAATAGTTGTAGCCCGATGTTCTTGTTCTCACTTTGGTGAGAAGCGAACATTACTAATCCGTAAGCATAACATGCTTCTTTATGTTGCATGTTAGCCGCTTTTTCTAAATCACGAAGTCCTATATTCGGATATATTGAGTCAAAATAATTTCTTAACCCGTTGCGTAAAATAGCATTTGGGTTTCCCAATGTGATATCCCCCATCTTTCAAACGAAAGTCTCTTATAAATCAAGACATTCTTGGAACGTTCTTCGAATGTCTTACAAACTGAGTTGTTCGCCGTAAATAGTTGTGTCGAAGAATTCTGACCGACTCTAGACAAGATTTCATCAATCATGTCTCCGGGTAGGTCTCTTAAAATATTGGGTTGTCTATCCATTTTGTGTTTTTTATACTGTAAAATAGACAAGAGTTAGATTCATAAAAAAAATACTTATTAATACAAGCAATTTTTACATATATCATAAAGCATAAGCACACTATATTACATATATTACACCACACGAATACAACTATCTTATTCCGACTCGCTCATTTCTTCTTCTTCGGTTTTGGTTCGTTTTGCCAAGTTTCTAGGGATATATGATGTTCCCCTAATACGAGCTGTCGTTTTCCACAACGGTTTAGAAAAACCTGGTGGTTTAGAGGTTCCCGGGTCATTGTTACAACTTAAGGGCTTCGGGGGTTGACGATACATATAAAGTTCATCGGGGTTGGAATTAGATTTCTCTATTTTTATGCCCTTTCCCTTATTATTTTCTTTTGCCTTTTTAAATTCAGTTGGGGTAATTTCTATAACATCATCGGAATTCTCGTCGGAATCCGATTCATCAGAGAATTGGTAATCCTCCCAATATTTTGCTTCCTTGGCGGAAACACCATTGACCATAATTAACCTTGGTCGGTTGGTTGAGGATTTTCTTTTACTTAACCGTTTTATTATTTCCCCCACCGGTTCTATTTCCTCCTCCGGTTCCTCCTCTTCCGGTTCTGATTCTTCTTCTGGTTCTGATTCTTCTTCCGGTTCTTCTTCGGGAACTTGTGAATCAGTCCAATATATATTCGACTCTTCGTTATTATTAGGTGAGTCAATGGGATTTGTGCTAGAGGTAGACATCTATCACACAATATCAAACATGTTAAGAGATTAATATATCACATAATATATACATGTTAATAATATATAGTTTCCAACAAAAATGTTAAGCAATCATTTTTAAAGAAAACACGGTCGAAGTCCAGACTCACTAATGCATCCTAACAAACTCGATAAGACACACTAATGCAAATTTTCTAGTTCTCTAAGATCAACGCTCGGATACCAACTGAAATTTCCCGTTCTTATTGATTAAAAACGTTCCATATTAATTGATTTCGTTGCGAGGTTTTGACCTCTATATGAGACGTTTTTCAAAGACTGCATTTATTTTTAAAACAAACCATAACCTTTATTTCATAAATAAAGGTTTAAAAAGCTTTACGTAGATTATCAAATAATGATAATCTAAAATATCCTGTTTACACACGACCATTACATAATAGTTTACAATACAAATATGTTACATCGAAATCAGTTTCTTGAATACAGTTTTTACACAATATCATACAAACATGGACTCCAAATCTTGTCCTTATTTTAGTATGCAACAGCGGAAGCTCTTAGTATTCACCTGAGAATAAACATGCTTTAAATGTCAACAAAAATGTTGGTGAGTTATAGGTTTAACCTATATATATCAAATCGTAACAATAGACCACAAGATTTCATATTTCAATACATATCCCATACATAGAGATAAAAATCATTCATATGGTGAACACCTGGTAACCGACATTAACAAGATGCATATATAAGAATATCCCCATCATTCCGGGACACCCTTCGGATATGATATAAATTTCGAAGTACTAAAGCATCCTGTACTTTGGATGGGGTTTGTTAGGCCCAATAGATCTATCTTTAGGATTCACGTCAATTAGGGTGTCTGTTCCCTAATTCTTAGATTACCAGACTTAATAAAAAAGGGCATATTCGATTTCGATAATTCAACCATAGAATGTAGTTTCACGTACTTGTGTCTATTTTGTAAATCATTTATAAAACCTGCATGTATTCTCATCCCAAAAATATTAGATTTTAAAAGTGGGACTATAACTCACTTTCACAGATTTTTACTCCGTCAGGAAGTAAGACTTGGCCACTGGTTGATTCACGAACCTATAACAATATATACATATATATATCAAAGTATGTTCAAAATATATTTACAACACTTTTAATATATTTTGATGTTTTAAGTTTATTAAGTCAGCTGTCCTCGTTAGTAACCTACAACTAGTTGTCCACAGTTAGATGTACAGAAATAAATCGATAAATATTATCTTGAATCAATCCACGACCCAGTGTATACGTATCTCAGTATTGATCACAACTCAAACTATATATATTTTGGAATCAACCTCAACCCTGTATAGCTAACTCCAACATTCACATATAGAGTGTCTATGGTTGTTCCGAAATATATATAGATGTGTCGACATGATAGGTCGAAACATTGTATACGTGTCTATTGTATCTCAAGATTACATAATATACAATACAAGTTGATTAAGTTATGGTTGGAATAGATTTGTTACCAATTTTCACGTAGCTAAAATGAGAAAAATTATCCAATCTTGTTTTACCCATAACTTCTTCATTTTAAATCCGTTTTGAGTGAATCAAATTGTTATAGTTTCATATTGAACTCTATTTTATGAATCTAAACAGAAAAATTATAGGTTTATAGTCAGAAAAATAAGTTACAAGTCGTTTTTGTAAAGGTAGTCATTTCAGTTGAAAGAACGACGTCTAGATGACCATTTTAGAAAACATACTTCCACTTTGAGTTTAACCATAATTTTTGGATATAGTTTCATGTTCATAATAAAAATCATTTTTCCAGAATAACAACTTTTAAATCAAAGTTTATCATAGTTTTTAATTAACTAACCCAAAACAGCCCGCGGTGTTACTACGACGACGTAAATCCAATTTTACGGTGTTTTTCGTGTTTCCAGGTTTTAAATCATTAAGTTAGCATATCATATAGATATATAACATGTGTTTAGTTGATTTTAAAAGTCAAGTTAGAAGGATTAACTTTTATTTGCGAACAAGTTTAGAATTAACTAAACTATGTTCTAGTGATTACAAGTTTAAACCTTCGAATAAGATAGCTTTATATGTATGAATCGAATGATGTTATAAACATCATTACTACCTCAAGTTCCTTGGATAAACCTACTGGAAATGAAAAAAATAGATCTAGCTTCAAAGGATCCTTGAATGGCTTGAAAGTTCTTGAAGCAGAATCATGACACGAAAACAATTTCAAGTAAGATTTCCACTCGAAATAAGATTGTTATAGTTATAGAAATTGAATCAAAGTTTGAATATGATTATTACCTTGTATTAGAAAGATAACCTACTGTAAGTAACAAAGGTTGCTTGATCTTGGATGATTACTTGAAATGGATTTAGAAAAATTGGAAGTAAACTTGCAATCTTGGAAGTATTCTTGATTTTATGAAACTAGAACTTTTGGAATTTATGAAGAACACTTAGCACTTGAAGATAGAACTTGAGAGAGATCAATTAGATGAATAAAATTGAAGAATGAAAGTGTTTGTAGGTGTTTTTGGTCGTTGGTGTATGGATTAGATATAAAGGATATGTAATTTTGTTTTCATGTAAATAAGTCATGAATGATTACTCATATTTTTGTAATTTTATGAGATATTTCATGCTAGTTGCCAAATGATGGTTCCCACATGTGTTAGGTGACTCACATGGGCTGCTAAGAGCTGATCATTGGAGTGTATAAACCAATAGTACATACATCTAAAAGCTGTGAATTGTACGAGTACGAATACGGGTGCATACGAGTAGAATTGTTGATGAAACTGAACGAGGATATAATTGTAAGCATTTTTGTTAAGTAGAAGTATTTTGATAAGTGTCTTGAAGTCTTTCAAAAGTGTATGAATACATATTAAAACACTACATGTATATGCATTTTAACTGAGTCGTTAAGTCATCGTTAGTCGTTACATGTAAATGTTGTTTTGAAACCTTTAGGTTAACGATCTTGTTGAATGTTGTTAACCCATTATTTATTATAACAAATGAGATGTTAAATTGTTATATTATCATGATATTATGATATATAATATATCTTAGTATGATATATATATACAGTTAAATGCCGTTACAACGATAATCGTTACATATATGTCTCGTTTCGAAATCATTAAGTTAGTAGTCTTATTTTTACATATGTATTTCATTGTTAATACACTTAATAATATATTTACTTATTATTTAACATAATTAACCAAGTGTATCAATATCTTAATATGATTCATATGTACCTAGTAAGACGTTGTTATAACGATAATCGTTATATATATCGTTTTCGAGTTTCTTAAATTAATAGTCTCAATTTTATGCATATAACTCATTGTTAAAATACCTAATGAGATACATACTTATAATAAAATCATGTGAACAATATATATAACCATATATATGTCATCGTATAGTTTTTACAAGTTTTAACGTTCGTGAATCACCGGTCAACTTGGGTGGTCAATTGTCTATATGAAATCTATTTCAATTAATCAAGTCTTAACAAGTTTGATTGCTTAACATGTTGGAAACACTTAATCATGTAAATAACAATTTCATTTAATATATATATATAAACATGGAAAAGTTCGGGTCACTACAACCAGCACCACCTGCACCACCGGCACCACCTGCACCATCAGCACCGCCTGCTCCACTAGATGGATACTGACGAGGGAGGTGGATACTCTCCGTGCTCGGGTAACTGAGCTCGAGGACCAGATGTCCCACATAATGGACATCCTTTACCCACCGTCACCATAGGGCTACTGTATTAGATTTCATTATGTTATCCCATTTGTAGTTTCATGTTTCACTCATGTATTGTACGAATCTTATGCGAATGTATGCAACTTTTTATTAATGAATGGAACTTAGTGTTGTTTAATCCTTGTACGATGTTCCATTTACGTTACTGTATGATGATTTTGTGGTATCTGAATCTAGTTGCATTACTTAATTAACATGTGTTGTGTTGATTCCATGTTGGTTACCATATACTGTAGTATTATTATTTGAATGCTGGATTTTGACTTGAGTCAAAATTTTTATTTAGAAGATCAATGGTCAACGGAAGATCAACGCCCACAGTAGCACAGATTGAAGAAATGATAGCCGACCGGGTAGCCGCAGCTATAGCGGAAATGAACCCTCAAGCTCCACCGGCTATCCAGCACAATCATAACGGGTGCACATACAAGGAATTCCAAAGCTGCAAGCCCCACAATTTTAGTGGTACTGAGGGGCCAGTTGGACTTACAAGGTGGTTTGAGAAATTGGAAGCTGTTTTCCGCGTAAGTAACTGCTCAGAGACGAACAAAACCAATTATGCCTCATGTATGCTGTCGGACGGCTCCTTAACCTGGTGGAACACACTTGCTCAATCTAAGGGTATTGATGAGGCGTATACTACCCTGTGGGAGGAATTTAAGGGGGCCATGATTGAAGAGTATTGCCCCAGGACAGAGATACAGAAAATGGAGGCTGAATTCTGGGATTTGAAGGTTGTGGGAACCGATCTCGATGGTTATAACTATAGGTACCTGGAATTAGCTCTGATGTGTCCCACGATGGTTACCCCAGAATTTAAGCGAATGGAACGATACTTGTGGGGACTTCCCAAGTCCATCCAAGGAAATGTCACCTCTTCAAAACCAGCTAACGTCCCGGAAGCTATGCGCATGGCGCATACTCTGATGAACCAAATTACCAGCAAGGAACCGGAAAATGGGAAATCTGAATCGGGAACTAGTAGTGAGAAGCGTAAGTGGGACAATAACAAGGGGAGGGTCTTTGAACAAAACCCTGCTAAGAGGCACAACGATGGAAGGAACCCCAATTTGAACACTAGCTCGAACTCTAACTACAAGGGTAGTCTGTCGCAGTGCAAAAGAAGCTACAAGTATCACACTGGGTACTGCAACGTAGTCTGTGAAAAATGTAAAAGGACTGGGCATATTGGCAAAGATTGCAAGATCACACCCTAAATGTGAAGACAAACCCTACTGGATCGAGAAAGTGCTATGAGTGTGGTCAACCGGGCCACCTCAAAAATGAGTGTCCCAACAAGCGAAAGGACGGCGGACCACCGCGTGGAAGAGCTTTCAACGTAAACGCAAGGGATGCCCGTGAAAACCCCAACTTGGTTACAGGTATATTCACTATCAACAATCTATTAGCTTCTATTCTGTTTGATACTGCTGCCGATAGAAGTTATGTATGTAGACACTTTTGCTCTAAGATAAATTGGTCGTTAGTTCCTTTAAAGGAGGGTATGCTTGTTGAGGTAGCCAAAGGTAAACTTGAGAAAGTTGACCAAATTAGCCGAGGAGCTATTATCAATATAGCTGGTGTGGATTTCGAGATTGACTTGATACCCATTAAATTGGGAAGCTTTGATGTTATTGTCAGCATGGACTGGTTGACCAAGATAAGGGCTAACATTATTTGTGGAGATAAAGCTCTTAGTATACCACACGGAGATGGTGAGCCACTGATTATTTACGAAGAGAGATGTAGCTCAAAACTGAATCTCATTAGTTGCATGAAAGCACAAAAGATCATGAAGAAAGGACGTCTTTCTATTTTAGCACATGTGAAAACATTAGAAACTGAGGTGAAGAGCGTGGATGACGTACAAATTGTGAACGAATTTCCCGATGTCTTTCCGGAAGAATTGCCTGGATTACTGCCACCGAGAGCAGTAGAGTTTCAGATCGATTTAGTACCAGGAGCTGCATATGTAGCTCGCGCACCTTATCGACTCGCACCTTCTGAAATGCAAGAGTTGCAGAGCCAACTACAAGAACTGCTAGCCCGTGGATTAATCCAACCAAGTTTCTCGCCTTTGGGCTCTCCTGTTTTGTTTGTGAAGAAGAAGGACGGATCCTTCTGCATGTGTATCGACTACCGTGAACTCAACAAATTGACGATCAAGAATCGGTATCCTCTTCCCCAAATTGACGATATTTTTGATCAACTACAAGGATCGAGCGTTTACTCTAAGATCAATTTGCGATCCGGTTATCACCAGTTGAGGGTGAAAGAGAGGGATATGATGAAGACTGCACTCAGAACCCGTTATGGTCATTATGAGTTTCTCGTGATGCCATTCGGTTTAACCAACGCACCTGCCGTGTTTATGGATCTCATGAATCGTGTATGCAAGCCATACCTGGATAAGTTTGTTATCGTCTTCATAGATGATATCCTCATCTACTCCAAAAGCGAAGAAGAACATGAACAATATCTTCGTCTAGTGTTGGAACTCTTGAGACAAGATCAACTTTATGCAAAATTTTCCAAGTGTGAGTTTTGGTTGAAAGAAGTCCAATTTCTGGGTCACATTGTGAGTGATCAAGGTATCAAAGTTGATTCCGCAAAGATTGAAGCTATCAGCAAGTGGTAAACCCCAGCTACTCCAACTCATATCCGCCAATTTTTAGGCCTCGCCGGTTACTACCGAAGATTTATTGAAGGTTTCTCTCTGATTGCACGTCCTTTGACAGCGCTGACTCACAAAGGGAAGAAGTTCATTTGGGAACCCGAACAGGAATCAGCATTTCAAACCTTGAAAAAGAAGTTAACCACCGCACCTATCTTATCACTTCCTGAAGGCAGTGACAATATCGTCGTTTATTGCGATGCTTCAAAAAGTGGTTTTGGTTGTGTACTAATGCAACGCACCAAGGTTATCGCTTACGCCTCCTGACAACTGAAGATTCACGAGCGAAATTACACAACGCACGATCTCGAGCTTGGAGCTGTTGTCTTTGCATTAAAGCTATGGAGACATTACCTTTATGGAACAAAGAGCACTATTTTCACCGATCATAAAAGTCTCCAACACATCTTTGATCAGAAGCAACTAAATATGAGACAGCGTCGATGGATCGAGACTCTGAACAACTATGATTGTGAACTTCGTTATCACCCTGGCAAGGCCAATGTTATAGCTGACGCTTTGAGCCGAAAGGAGAGGATGGCACCTCTTCGTGTTCGGGCCCTAAACATCACCATTCATTCGAACCTCAATAGCCAGATCCGAGCAGCCTAGGATGAGGCTCTCAAGGAGGAGAATATATCTCATGAATACTTGAACATTCTCGTTTCTCGATTTGAAGTTAAGGAAACTGGACTCCGATGCTATGCCGGAAGAATTTTGGTACCTCGCTATGGAGATTTACGGAGCCTTATACTAGATGAAGCCCACAAGTCAAGATATTCGATTCACCCAGGAGCCGGTAAAATGTACCATGATCTCAAGGAACAGTATTGGTGGCCCAATATTAAGAAGGACGTTGCAACGTATGTTGGTAAGTGTTTGACTTGCTCGAAAGTTAAGGCCGAACATCAGAAGCCCTATGGATTACTGCAACAATCGGAAACCCCGCAATGGAAGTAAGAAAGGATAACAATGGATTTCATTACGAAGCTACCAAAGACGGTGGGCGGATACGATACCATCTGGGTTATCGTTGACCGTCTTACCAAATCTGCACACTTCTTAGCCATGAAGGAAACTGATACGATGGAGAGACTCACTCAACTATACATAAAAGAGGTTATATCTCGTCATGGTGTACCCTTATCGATCATCTCAGATCGCGATCCCCGTTTTGCTTCCAGATTTTGGCGTTCTTTGCAAGAAGCCTTGGGGACTCGTCTTGACATGAGTACTGTGTATCACCTGCAGACCGGCGGACAAAGCGAGCGCACGATTCAGACTTTGGAAGACATGTTGCGTGCTTATGTTATTGATTTCGGAAAGGCTTGGGAAAGGCATTTGCCGCTAGCCGAATTCTCTTACAACAACAGTTATCATTCGAGTATTAATGCCGCACCTTTCGAAGCGTTGTATGGGCGCAAATGCTGATCTCCTATTTGTTGGGCTGAAGTAGGCGAAAAGAAAATCACCGGACCCGAGATAGTCTATGAAACAATCGAGAAGATTGTCCAAATTCAAGCGAGACTTAAGACGGCCCGTGATCTCCAAAAGAGTTATGCCGATCTTAAATGTAAAGACTTCGAATTCAACGTGGGTGACCACGTAATGTTGAAGGTCTCACCTTGGAAAGGTGTAATCCGTTTTGGAAAACGTGGAAAGTTAAACCCGCGATACATTGGTCCTTTTGAAATCTTGGAGCGTGTCGGACCTGTTGCTTACCGTTTGGATCTTCCGACTCAATTGAGCTCAGTTCATCCTACCTTTCATGTATCGAATTTGAAGAAGTGTCTTGCTGAACCGGAATATGTCATACCATTGGAGGAACTTACGATTGATGACAAACTCCAATTCGTAAAAGAGCCTGTCGAAATTATGGACCGTGAGGTTAAAACTTTGAAACACAACAGGATTCCGATCGTCCGAGTCTGATGGAATGCCAAACGAGGACCTGAGTTTACCTGGGAATGAGAGGATCAAATGATGCAGAAGTATCCTCAGCTTTTTCCAGCTCCTCCATCTACCTCAGCTTAAAATTTCGGGACGAAATTTTCTTTAACAGGTGGGTAATGTAACGACCCTGAATTTTCCAACTTATTATTATTAATATTTATTTTTAATACTTGCGCTTTAATGAATGTATTTTTATACATTTACTTGTTATCGTAATTGACTTTACATGTCCCGACTTGCCTTTGTGACACACGTGCTTTTCACGAATAATATTTCGGATATTATTCACGTTCATAATTAATTATTATTAATTAATTTTAATTAACTAATGTAACTAGTTAATTACTTGGGCTTTGTTTATTTATTTGTTACATACTTACACATGGACTTTTGTTAATGGATTTGGACTTGGAAGCCCAACCTACTTTCTTAATGGACTAGTAAGCCCACTTTTATGCTAGTGTTACATTAAAGTTAAACATGGATTAATTAACTTAAGTTGGAGACAAAATACTACAAGCATGCTAGAACTCTTTTCCATACATCTAACTTTAAACCATTCTAAGCTTTCACCATTCTCCCACACATGAAAGTGGAGTTTTGACTTTCCTCTTTCGGCTCCCTTGAACCGTCGGCGTAGGTGATGGTAAGGGAGTTCAAACTTTTTTTTTTTTGGTTACTTATTTGCAAGTATTATCTCACATTTACACACAAATACTTACACACTTTCTTTTACTCTCATTTTTCTCTCAAAACTTTGTAAGTAACAACTTCATTTCTTCTTTCTTTTTCTTCCTAAAAACCAAATTTTAGCACTTGATCATCAACATTCTTACTTGTTTAGTTACTTGTTGTTGTTTGTTGTTGTCAAAGATCAAGTTATCTAGCTTGTATCTTCATGTAATCTTGTTACTTCCATCTTTGTTTGATGAGAAAACAAGAACAAGGATCTAAGTTTCTATAACTTATGGTTCTACACTTAAATGTTTTAAAGATCTAAAACTCATAAGCCTTGCGAGCTTACTTGTGTTCATGTTTTGTAGACTTAAATTCTTAAGATCCAAGCTTGACTTGAATCTTCTTAAGTATGAAACAAACATGAACATAATACTTGTAACTTTAGTTTATTTCTTTCTTTTGTAAGTACTTTAAAGTTGTGATGTTGTTAATTTGGTCAAGTATTACTAGTTAAACTTGATCTCATATTTCTTGAAACTAAAGTTAACTTTATAAGTTCAAGAACTTTGAAGTATAACTTTCTATTTATAACTTCATACACTTGTGTTGGATCTAAGTTTCTATAACTTATGGTCTTCTAATTTTGTTGTAAACAAGATCTTATAAGCTTATATACATTTTACAAGATGAAAATCTAAGTTTCATAACTTATGGTTTCATTAAAGTGAAGATCCAAGTTCTATAACTTAGGATCTAACTTAAGAATACTAGATCTAGACTTTCTAGTCTAGGATATTTAAGATCTAGCTAAGATCTAAGTTCTATAACTTAAGATCTTGTTTATTTAGTTTACTTTCAAGTTTATAGCTTAATAATATTATTAGAACTCATGTATGTGTCGGATCTAAGATCTTGATGTAACTTTGGTTCATCAAACTACTTACAACTCTTAATTGAGTTGTGGTGCATATATTAGACTTACACTAGTGTTATGATGGTCAGAACTTGGTTAATATGATTCAAACACATCAACGAGTTGTACACTTGAAGCTATAGGCATCAAGGATGAAAACCGTGATGAGCATCAAGCACCAAGAACCCACCGGAGCACCTTACCTACTGTTTTCCAGGTCTGATCAGTAATCTGGGCTACTGGAAAAGTTGATTTATAGCTATTTCGGTTCGAGTAGATGATTTTCCATTTAGACCTCGTCTTAATCCGAGTTACGGTTTAGGATTTATGGCCATCCGAAAGTCACTACACCCTTTTAACGTTGTGCTGAAATTTCTGACCTACTCGCACTTAAACCATTGCCACGGTCAAACGAAGATGATTTTGGTTCTGAAAATTGGTCAGCCTCTAGGGGACTCATATATGGAGCCATGGCCGCTAGTCTCACCTCATTTCAGTTTGTATAGAGGTCGTGGCGTCAGCCTTTATTTCAAACTCTATTCTTGATTGAAACTTACTTTAAACTTTTTGATTAATGATGAATGATGATGATACTTAAGACCTAATTTACATACTTTTAAATCTTTGGGAACGATTTACTGACTTAGTAACTTTTGACTTAGTTTGAGGACCTTCCGGACCAACTACTTGCTTACTTTCCTGAATCAACTTTACTACTTTCCACTGTGAGTTATAGCATCCCTTTTTACTTTAACTATTTTGGGAACTGAGAATACATGCGCATTTTACGTTTTACATACTAGGCATGAGTACTTAAACTTTATATATGTGTGGGTTATACAACGGCATAAACTTTCCCCTTAGCTCGGTAACGTTTAGTCATTGGTCTTTGAACCGGTGAACGCGAATCTTAGATATGGATCCATAGGGTTTGACATCCCCACTCGGGCTAGTCGTGCTAGCATTTAACGGTTGTTTAATACTTCGTAAATTTACGCACTCGCCAAGTGTACTTTTAGGGGGTGTTATTTACGTTAAGTTAGTTACCAAGTGCCCACGGTTGAACATATACTTTCCATACTGTTTTGAAACACTGAAATCTCGTGGCCTACCTTACATTACTGTTACGTTAAACTATAGCTCACCAACCTTTGTGTTGATGTTTTTAAGCATGTTTTTCTCAGGTGCTTAAGGTTTGATTGCTTCCGATGTAGTTGCCATGATTTGTAGACTCCCGCTGCGCTTATTAGAGATGTCTTCGCATGAAACGTTTATTTTGCATTCAAACTTTATTACTTTTGAACAATGTATTCGTAACGACCATTGGTCACGTACTATTATTAATTGCTTCTATTCATAGAAGCATACTATCGGTTGTAAAAATTTTAATGTTGGTTATGACGTCACTCCGTTTTATGAATGCAAACTTATTTTAAAACAACATATAGTGTTTGACCTTGTAATGATCTTGTTATTGATGATCCGCACACGTTAATTTTGTACGGGGCGTCACAACGCGATCAAATAACATTCCTAGCTTGATTATCCCAACAACGATAACCCATCTCAGCCGAACCATAACCAATGAACGTACACTTCTTTGACTTAGCTTCAAGTTTATCTTTATCAATATCTTTGGTCTTCGCATAAACATTGCACCCAAAGATTCTAAGATGATCATAACTAACCTTTTTACCAAGCCATTCTTCCTCGGGAATTCAGAAACCCAATGGTGTTGAGGGTCCCCTATTAATCAAATAAGCCTCCGTATTAATCGCATCCGCCCAAAACATCTAAGGGAAACCGGCATGTAGTCTCATACTCCTAGCCCTTTCATTCAACGTACGATTCATACATTCCACGACCCCATTGTGTTGCGGTGTCTCTGGTACCGTTTTCAACATTCTAATACCGAGCTTTTCACAATGGTCTTTAAACTCAAGACTACCATATTTTCCTCCATTATCTGACCTTAAGCACTTGACCTTTAATTTTGTCTCATTCTCAACCATAGCTTTCCACTTCACAAAAGTACCAAAAATTTCTGATTTAGCTTTGAGAAAATAAACCCATACCTTTCGAGTGGAGTCATCAATGAAGGTGACATAATAATGAGAATCTCCAAGTGATTCTACATTCGTTGGCCCAAAAACATCCGTATGAACTAGCTCTAATTTCTTTAACTTTGGTGTATTTCCCGATTTAACAAAAGTCACATTCTTTTGCTTCCCATAAGTGCATGGTTCGCAAAACCCTAGCTCTATCTTTTTTAAATCTGGAATCCTCCCACTCGAACTAAGAACCTTCATACCCTTCTCAACCATATGTCCGAGTCTTCGGTGCCATAGAGTAGAACTAACCCAAACGTCAACCGTAGCAATCACCATGTCTTCTTGAAACACCTCAGCCATATAAAGAGTTCCCCTTTTATGTCCACGAGCCACGACACTACTACCCTTAATCACCTCCCGTTGGCAATTTTTGAAAGTAACCTCATTACCTTCTTCATCTAATTTACCAACCGAGATTAGCTTCCTTTTTAACTTAGGAATAAACCTCACGTTTTTCAAAGTCCAATTAGAACCAAGAGTAGTCTTCAATACAATATCTCCTATACCTTTAATCTCGAGACTTTTGTTGTTTGCCAATCTAACTTTACCTTCATATGACCGAAAATTCTTCATCACGCTCTTAGTGGGTGTGGCGTGAAACGAAGCTCCCGAATCCAAGACCCAAGACTCCACCGAACTTTCAATACTACATAATAATGCATCCTTCGTATCTTCCGCAGTTAAGTTAACATCTTTAACCGGAGCGTTCTTACAATTTCTTTGATAATGCCCCTTTTAATTGAAACCCCAACAAATAACATCACTTCAGTCTTTCGATGTATATATTTTCTTGAACTTCCCTTTACTCTTCTTCACACCGTGATCAATTTTCCTACCACGGTTTTTGGTACTTAACAAAGAACCGGATAACAATTCCCCCGAACTTCTCCTACGAGTGTCTTCACCGAGAATTAAATCCCTAATTCCTCCATACGCAAGCTTAGTAGTACTGGTAGAGCTCCTAACCGCGGTAACCGTACCCAACCAACTTTCTGGTAAAGATAGTAAAATCCTACCACGACCTTTAACTCTGTGCACCGGAACTTTATCGGGAGACGACCACTCACTACTTACACCGGCCAACACAAAGAACATTATTAGGAAAAATCCGTTGTGGAAATTGTAATTTTTTTATCTCCTCAACAAGATCATGATGAGCCTGTGACAATTTCTTTCGATTTCCAGAACCACAATTGTAAGATGGAGACCATTCACGAACAGATCCCCATTTATAGGGAGTAATGGTTTCATCGACGAAGAAGTATGGCTCCTTCCAATGATGGAGAGAGAAGGACATATTCTTAGTGAAAGAAGTGCCGACCTTGCGGTCAAAAGTGAAACAACCAGCATGGCTAATACGAATACGGTAAATGCAATTGAAAATTTTCTCACGAGAAACGATCTTGCTACTATTAAATACATCAATTTTCTCGCGAGAAACGATCTTGCGACTATTGAATACATCAAAAATAATAACCTTCTGAAATTCACGGGGTGAATTTGGCTAAGGCCAATACCATAATGTTGTAGAACATTTAGAAGAAAAAGGGAAATAGGAACACGAAGATTAACAGTGGAAAATTTGAGTTTATAAAGAGTATTTTTTTTTCGCGGGGGATTATTTGCTCAGTCGTCAGGAGAAGAGACCAATGCGTTAAATGCTCACAATATATTTAATGAATCTAACGTCACCTTCGACGGAATCATATTCACGTCTTTCATATTCACAACGCCAGCTTCTTCGGCCATGGTAGTATATATATAGAATTTACATGAGAGCAAAGTAATGAAGAACACCAACTTTTAGGAAGAAGACTTGTGAAGAAACCTAGCGTTCAGAGACAGAACTTATGGAAGATGAAGAATATATAAAGAGTAAAAACAGGATCTATATAAAGTTATTTGGCAAGGATATAAGGAATCAAGGAGTACTTATAAATTCGGTAAAAAAACAAAGAAATAACTAGATGCAGACGCGTGTACAACCATGATAAAAGAAGACGTTTTTGAATGATTTTCAAAATTTGAAAAGATAAAAGGGAAAAAGCACGTTATAATATGTCATCAATCATTAGAAACAATTAATGAACGTCCCTTCATTTCTCAAAGAAGACAACGGAAAAAGGCATTACGTTTCCAAGAACAACAAAGGAATCATATTATAAGAGTTTAATGATTACCTTTTTACAAATGTAATCCTCAAATTAGGGGGGATTTAATGGTGCGCCTTATAGTTTGCACGCATAATGGAAGATGTAATAACCCTCAGGGAATGGAAGACAAAACTACGGAAATCTAAGTAGAGGACATTTTTAGCAATAAGACATCTAGCGTCTTTCGCCGAGAATAATCAATTAATAATAAATCAGGCCGCTCAACGTTTAGCGTAAGCCCTATAGGCCGCTTCTAATGCATAAGCCCTTAATATTAAAGTACAATGCATGTAAGTAGCACACATGCCACATCAGCATAATATGGAAAGTCGGTTACACACATTTCGTATAGTTCAACCAATGAAAGAATGACACGTGGAAGAACCTTCTAGAAGCTTTTTGGATGGTCTTGACGCCTATAATTATGACACATGGGCCATTAGTTTTTAGACACTTAGACTTGTGTCAAATAACACACTTCTCTCTCACACAGTACTTTCTCACTCTTGAACTCAAGACCATAGCAGTAACACGCTAGACGGACTAACTGACAGTTTTGGCTCCATAGGTTGACTTAAGTCACCTCGTGATTTCTACATCGTGATCCGGGTCTGCATGAATGTTTTTCGGAGGGAAAATAGTCAATCGACAATTGTGATGACCCAGAAAATTTCATATTAATAAATTAATTACAGGATAAATGTGTCTGACACGATAAGCGAACCTATTATGTTGAGTCTTAAAACTTTTTAAACTAGTTTACACATTCATGTACCTTTCGATTTTTTTCGACGATTCACGAACGTCATAACCTGTGATAATTATAAAAATCACTTTGCTACAGTAAAACACTATTTGCTACAGTGCAACCGACTTTGCTACAGTAAAACACTATTTGCTACAGTGAAAACGACTTTGCTACAGTAAACACTATTTGCTACAGTAACACTATTTGCTACAATAAACACTATTTGCTACAGTTTTTTTATGTCGGCGAACTAGCAAACAAAAGCGGATCAGGCGGCCATGTGATCGCATAGCAAATACACTACAAACCCATGCGATCGCATGGGCTACAGGAAATGTAAAAGTATTATAAATACGCCAGTTTTCTACTCGACTCATCACACTCTTCTTATTCTGTAATGTATATTTATATTTATAATTTTAATTTTATTTTTAATTTTAAGTTTAATAATAATAAAGTATATTTGAGGGTGTTTTAATTCGGGTTTCAAACCGTTTTAAGCTAAGGAAATATTGGGTATTGTTCGGGGTATTATTCGTGAATCCAAGACCAACCATATAGTCATCTACTATCTTTACGTCTACGTAATTTGCCTACAATATAGAACCTCAATATTGAACCGTGAGTTTATAGTCTCTCTTTTTAAATACTTTAAATATTTTTGGGCTGAGAATACATGCAATTTATTTTAAACGCAATAAGACACAAGTACATACTAAATTCTACACTGAGTTAAACCGAAAATCCCTTAGCTTTGGTAACTAGCAGCTGCCAGTACATAGGATATGGACTAGTGGGCGCGAATAATTATATATGGATACATAGGGCTTGACATCCCCGTCCGAGCTAGAGCGCTAGCCTTTTAACGGACGTATGTTATTTGAGTTTATGACACGTTGGTTTGCGTGTATTAAAACGAATAGGGTAATTATCATTATAGCATTAAGTTTAGTTACCAGGGTGCTCTGTTACGTAGAATCTATTGATAAACTTTTGATGAAATCTTGTGGTCTATCTTTATATATATCTATGACTCGAGCAATTAAACCTATAACTCACCAACATTCGTGTTGACTTTTTAGCATGTTTTATTTTCAGGTCCTTAGACTGCTTCCGCTGTGATGTGCTTGTTGCCTGCATGGAGTCTCTCATGCTTTGTATAAAGTTTATTGCATTCTAAATAAAACTACGTTGTGTAATAAATAATTGGACTGTGATGTCAACCTGTAAATAAAAGACTTATGTATTTTGGGGTTTTGCTTATACCTAAGCACTCGCCCACATGATTATGACTTTCTATGTTTAGAAAGTCACGTATTTTAATGAATGCAATATTTTGTCAAAACGTATCATATAGAGGTCAAAACATCACCGTGGAATCAATGATTAACGTGCCGCGTCAATAGCGATTTTGACGGGTTGTTACAGTTGGTATCAGAGCTTGAGGTTATAGGGAACCAGAATTTGCATTAATGTGTTTAACTGGTAATTGTTAGGATGCATTAGTGAGTTTGGACTATGACCATATCTGTTTTTACCGATTTTTGCTTATCGTCTTGTCAAAAACACTATATATGATATATTTATATGCTAACGTAATTGTTGTTTCAATTATGTGATAGATGACTTCTTCTAATCCTATCATTTTGTACGATTCTGAATCGGACACTGAATCTATTCTATCCACAACTGAAAAGGGCGTTCCAATACCTATTAAAGAAGAAATTGTGTTAGCTGGGGAATCTCAACTTCAGGTTAACCCAGAGGAGGCCCCAGCTCCACCGAGCTCTAGTTTTCCGGAGCCACAGTATCGTTGGCATGGACCCATGATCCCTGGAATAAACGAGGATCGTCCATTTCTAAACAAACATGGACATTGGGCCAGATACACCGCCGACTGGCGGGTTGTGCCGATTACGCCTGGAAGATATCGGCTCCTGACCACCGGTCGAACACATCCTACACATGACTCAGACAGTTCATTAGGTGAGATCAGTGAGGGGGAGGAGGAAGTAAAGGATATTACAGAAAAAGAAGTTAACAAAGAAAAGGAACCTGTAGTCACCAACCCAGAATTGCCAAATCCAAAAATTAATAAAGCAATTGTTACTCCTAATATTACTACCCCTAGTCACCCTTCTCTTACCAACTCTATTGTGGTATCAAGTACCTCAGAACCCCGACCAAAATATAAACTTACCGCTCGAATAAGCGATATTCCAGTACTTGATAACAAGAAGCCTCACCGCTTTTAAAAACCATTTCCGCTACGACATCACTTCACGTATTGTATAATATTAATTAGTGTGATTTACTTTATTCTACATATGTTTTATGTAAAATAAACTTATGTGAATAAGTGGTATTGTATCGTTGTACGATAATGCATTGAAGAATAAAGCGTGAAATGATAATGTATTATTTTTAATAATAGAGTATTATTTGAACTGTAGTAGTTAATTGTGGTACTAAGCTATTAAGTATGAATCTTAACGGGTAGGTAATACCCTAAAAATAATTATAAAACGCTACTAAGAAGAAAAGGCTTTTATAATAATTGGTTCATATTATTAATATGACATGATGTACCATTAATTACTCGCTACATTTATAATATTCTACGTGATTAAATTATCTTATATGTTTATTGAAGAAACATGTCTCAAATGTCGGATGCTGAGTTCGAGGAACTAGTCGAGAAACGTGTGAATGAAAGAATTTCTGCAGCCGAGGCAGCAAAAGCAGCAACTGAAGCAGCAGCCAAAGCAGCAACCGTGAACATAAACTCACGAAATGGATGCTCATACAAAACTTTTCAAGGATGCAAACCACAGACGTTTAGTGGGACCGAGGGACCAGTCGGTCTAACCCGATGGTTTGAAAAGATGGAGTCCGTTTTCAAAATCAGTAATTGTGCGGACGGAGACAAGTCAAAGTATGCTTCGTGCACGTTGCAAGACAGTGCACTTACTTGGTGGAACAATTATGCTAAAGCAGAAGGAGTAGATACGGCATATGACATCTCTTGGAAAGAACTGAAAAAGATGCTAATCGAGGAGTACTGTCCTCGAAACGAGATCAGAAAAATGGAATCTGAGTTATGTAATCTGAAGGTTTTCGGCGCGAATCTCAATAACTATGAAAAGCGTTTCATGGAACTAGCCTTGTTGTGTCCCGAATTGGTGCCAAACGAGAAACGAAAGATAGAAATGTATATTGACGGTTTATCGATCAATAGCAAAGGAAATGTTACATCGTCCAAACTATACGATGCAGGAAGCCATGATAATGGCACACCAACTCATGGACCAGATCACAGAGAGTTCGATTAAGGCATCAATTACCGAAGTTAAGACAACTGAAGGAAAGAGGAAATGGGAAGACTATAAGGGCAAAAGTACTCACCTGAAGAAACAAGAAACTTTTAAAGGTAAACAAGATGGGGCAACTGTTAGTCCAAACTATAAGGGACCCCATCCGTTCTGCAAAAGATATTACACACATCATACAGGTTATTGCCAAGTAGTCTGTGATAAGTGCAACAAGAAAGGACATATGGCGAAAGATTGTTATGCCACCGTTTCTGAAGTAAAGACAAAACCGACCGATGTTAAGAAATGTTTTGGATGCGGAAAGTCTGGTCACTTTATAAATCAATGCCCTGATAAGGAGAAGAACAAAGAACCCGTACGTGGAAGGGCATTTAATGTTAGTGCCAGTGAAGCACGTGAGGATCCTAATCTTGTCACGAGTACGTTTACCGTTAATAATCAACTAGCTTCTATTATGTTTGATACGGGTGCTGATAAAAGTTATATGTGTAAAGACTTTAGTTCTAAACTAAAATGTGCATCATTGCCTCTAGACGATAAATATACTATTGAATTAGCTAATGGTAAACTGATAAAAGCCGATAAAATTTGCCATGGTTGAGAAATAAATCTCGCTGGTGAAACCTTCAAAATCAATTTGATACCCGTAGAATTAGGAAGTTTTGACGTAATCGTTGGCATGGACTGGATGTCCAAAACAAGAGCGAAAGTTGTTTACACTGAGAAAGCAATCCGTATCCCTCGTAAGGATGAAACGTCATTAATGATTTATGGGGAGAAGAGCAGCTCGAAGCTGAACCTTATCAGCTGTATGAAGGCCCAGAAACTTATAAGAAAAGGTTGTTATGCTATTCTGGCACACGTAAAGAAGATCGATACTGAAGAAAGAAGCATTGATGACGTGCCGGTTGTAAGAGAATATCCCGAAATATTTCCAGAAGAATTACCAGGGCTACCTCCACACAGATGTGTAGAATTCCAGATTGATCTCGTACTAGGAGCCGCACCTGTAGCCCGATCCCCATATAGACTTGCACCTTCAGAAATGCAAGAATTACAAAACCAGTTGCAAGAATTATCGGACCGTGGATTTATTCGTCCCAGCTTTTCACCTTGGGGTGCTCCTATTCTGTTCGTCAAGAAGAAGGATGGATCTATGAGAATGTGCATAGATTACCGAGAATTAAACAAATTAACGATCAAGAATCGGTACCCATTATCGAGGATTGATGATTTGTTTGATCAATTGCAAGGATCAAGTATTTATTCTAATATTGATCTACGCTCCGGATATCATCAGCTGAGAGTGAAGGAAGAAGATGTTCCTAAAACCGCGTTCAGAATCCGTTACGGTCACTATGAATTTTTAGTCATGCCTTTTGGATTGACTAATGCTCCAGCAGTATTCATGGATCTAATGAATCGCATCTGTAGACCGTATTTAGACAAATTTGTCATTGTTTTTATCGACGACATATTGATTTACTCGAAGAACAAGGAAGAACATGAGCAACACTTAAGACTGGTACTAGAGATACTTAAGAAAGAAGAATTGTACGCAAAATTTTCAAAGTGTGATTTCTGGTTACAAGAAGTACAGTTTTTAGGCCATGTTGTCAGTAAACATGGAATTAAAAGTGACCCTGCCAAGATCGAAGCCATTAGTAAATGGGAAACACCGAAGACTCCAACACAAATCCGCCAATTCTTAGGTCTTGCTGGTTACTACCGAAGATTCATTCAAGATTTCTCTAAAATCGCCAAACCCTTAACTGCATTAACTCAAAAGGGAAAGAAGTATGATTGGTCCACGGAACAGGAATCCTCATTCCAGTTATTAAATAAGAAGTTAACGTCTGCACCCATTTTGTCATTACCGGAAGGAAATGATAATTTCGTGATCTATTGTGACGCTTCACGCCTAGGTTTAGGATGTGTATTAATGCAACGTACAAAAGTTATCGCATATGCCTCACGACAACTAAAAATTCATGAAAAGAACTATACAACGCACGATTTGGAACTTGGAGCAGTAGTTTTTGCACTCAAAATATGGAGACACTATCTATATGGCACCAAGTGTACAGTGTACACCGACCATAAGAGTCTTCAGCATATTTTTGATCAAAAACAACTCAATATGAGACAACGTCGATGGGTAGAGTTGTTAAACGATTATGATTGTGAAATCCGTTACCACCCCGGAAAGGCTAATGTTGTAGCTGATGCCCTAAGTGGGAAAGAAAGAGTAAAACCACTTAGGGTCCGAGCTTTGAACATTACAATTTGTACCGATCTCACAAAGAAAATTCAAGCAGCACAGTTAGAAGCTTTAAAAGAAGAAAATGAAAAAGGCAAAATGAGCAAAGGATTAGAAAAACAGCTTGAAGTAAAAGCCGATAGAACCCTGTATTTTGCTGGTAGGATATGGGTACCAAAACATGGTAACCTAAGGCAACTAGTACTGGATGAAGCACACAAAACGAGGTACTCAATTCACCCAGGAAACGGGAAAATGTACCACGATCTCAAGAAGTTCTATTGGTGGCCTAATATGAAGACAGAAATTGCTACTTATGTAAGAAAATGTTTGACGTGTGCAAAGGTCAAAGCTGAGCACCAAAAGCCATCAGGATTACTGTAACAACCAGAAATTCTGTAGTGGAAATGGGAAAGAATAACCATGGATTTCATTACGAAATTGCCAAGGACTGCAAGTAGTCATGATACTATTTGGGTGATAGTTGATCGTCTAACTAAATCAGCTCACTTTCTACCAATAAAGGAGATAGACATTATGGAGAAATTAGCACGCCTATATTTGAAGGAAGTAGTTTCCAGGCATGGTGTACCTATCTCCATCATATCTGATCGCGACACCCGATTCACATCACGTTTTTGGCAGTCATTACAAAAAGCATTGGGAACTCGATTAGATATAAGCACCGCTTATCACCTACAGACAGATGGTCAAAGTGAAAGAACAATACAAACATTGGAAGACATGTTACGGGCATGCGTGATTGACTTTGGAACCAGTTGGGATCGACACTTACCGTTGATAGAATTTTCATACAATAACAGCTATCATACGAGCATCAACGTAGCGCCATTTGAAGCATTTTATGGTAGAAAGTGCAGATCTCCTATTTGTTGGAGTGAAGTAGGAGAAAGACAACTTACCGGACCAGGAATTATTCACGAAACCACCGAAAAGATCATTCAAATACAACAGCGATTGAAAACGGCCATGAGTCGCCAAAAGAGTTATGCTGATGTAAGAAGAAAACCGCTAGAATTTCAAGTGGGCGACAAAGTCATGTTGAAAGTGTCACCCTGGAAAGGCGTTGTACGATTCGGTAAATGAGGAAAGCTAAGTCCCAGGTACGTAGGACCCTTTGAAATCACCGAAAGAATTGGAGCAGTTGCTTATCGATTAAAGCTACCGTAAGAACTTAGTAGTGTTCACGACACATTTCACGTGTCAAATTTGAAGAAATGTTTAGCTGAAGAGGATGTCGTAATTCCTCTTGACGAAATACGAATCAATGATAAACTCCATTTTATCGAAGAACCTGTAGAAATCAAGGACCGTGAAGTCAAACAATTAAAACAAAGCAAAATACCGATAGTTAGAGTTCGTTGGAACGCTAGACGAGGACCCGAGTTTACTTGGGTACGTGAAGATCAAATGAAGCAAAAGTATCCACATTTGTTCATTGATATCGCTCATAAAACAGGTACTACTCAAAATTTCGGGACGAAATTTTCTTTAACGGGGAGGTACTGTGATGACCCATAAAATTTCATATTAATAAATTAATTACAGGATAAATGTGTCCAACATGATAAGCGAACCTATTATGTTTAGTCTTAAAACTTTTTGAACTAGTTTACACATTCATGTACCTTTCGATTTTTTTTCGACGATTCACGAACGTCATAACCTGTGATAATTATAAAAATCACTTTGCTACAGTAAAACACTATTTGCTACAGTGAAACCGACTTTGCTACAGTAAAACACTATTTGCTACAGTGAAAACGACTTGCTACAGTAATACTATTTGCTACAGTAAACACTATTACTACAGTAAACACTATTTGCTACAGTATTTTTATGTCGACGAAATAGCAAACAAAAGCGGATCAGGCGGCCATGCGATCGCATGGCAAATACACTACAAACCCATGTGATCGCATGGGCTACAAGAAATGCAAAAGTACTATAAATACGCCAGTTTTCTGCTCAACTCATCACACTCTTCTTATTCTGTAATCTATATTTATATTTATAATTTTAATTTTAATTTTAATTTTAATTTTAATTTTAATTTTAATTTTAAGTTTAATAATAATAAAGTATATTCGAGGGTGTTTTAATTCGGGTTTCAAACCGTTTTAAGCTAAGGAAATATTGGGTATTGTTCGGAGTATTGTTCGTGAATCCAAGACCAACCATACAGTCATCCACTATCTTTACGTCTACGTAATTTGCCTACAATATTGAACCTCAATATTGAACCGTGAGTTTATAGTCTCCCTTTTTAAATACTTTAAATATTTTTGGGCTGAGAATACATGCAATTTATTTTAAACGCAATAAGACACAAGTACATACTAAATTCTACACCGAGTTAAACCGAAAATCCCTTAGCTTTGGTAACTAGTAGCTGCCAGTACATAGGATATGGACTGGTGGGCGCGAATAATTTTATATGGATCCATAGGGCTTGACATCCCCGTCCGAGCTAGAGCGCTAGGCTTTTAACGGACGTATGTTATTTGAGTTTATGACACGTTGGTTTGCGTGTATTAAAACGAATAGGGTAATTATCATTATAGCGTTAAGTTTAGTTACCAGGGTGCTCTGTTACGTAGAATCTATTGATAAACTTTTGACGAAATCTTGTGGTCTATCTTTATATATATCTATGACTCGAGCAATTAAACCTATTAATCACCAACATTCGTGTTGACTTTTTAGCATGTTTTATTCTCAGGTCCTTAGACTGCTTCCGCTGTGATGTGCTTGTTGCCTGCATGGAGTCTCTCATGCTTTGTATAAAGTTTATTGCATTCTAAATAAAACTACGTTGTGTAATAAATAATTGGACTGTGATGTCAACCTGTAAATTAGAGACTTATGTATTTTGGAGTTTTGCTTATACCTAAGCACTCGCCCACATGATTATGACTTTCTATGTTTAGAAAGTCACGTATTTTAATGAATGCAATATTTTGTCAAAACGTATCATATAGAGGTCAAAACCTCACTGTGGAATCAATGATTAACGTGTCGCGTCAATAGCGATTTTGACGGGTCGTTACAACAATTTACACCTCTAAGAGTCTAGACTTGGTACTTATACTTGTGACCGCTGGCCGGAAATAAGTATAAACACCCTGCAAATCTAAATTCTGTTACACCATGATTACTAACAAGTATTATCAAAAAAAAAATTGAACGGCGATTTTTTGGCATCAGTAGATCATTTATATCAACGACCCTCATCATCTGCACGTAACACGCACGTTCGGGTGGAAACCCGAACCCGATCGACGGTACCCGGGAACACATCCATTCGGGCAGTGGTCCGGGTAGAGGTCAGTGAACGAATTCGGTAAAACCTCCCTATAGGATCAATATATACCGCCATTATTGGTGTTCAATTGGTTTAAAGAAAATCATGTCATCCCTAAGGATCGAACCCATTACCTCTCTCTATCACATGACACAAAGTACATGGAGGAACTGTTGGGCTATGCCCGCAAGTTCTACTAACAAGTATTTAGTAGCACTTTACTTTTCACAATTCTACCGATAATGTTTAAGTTTCATTGTGATTTTTTGGTTGGAACAACAATTTTGTAATCCTGTTACAATGTGTTTACTGAGTCAATTGTGAGTTACTTTGACTAGTTAACTTTTATTTTATGTTAAGAAGTGATAAGTAGAAAAACTTAACTAGCAAATGATTTCTTAAAAGGAAGACAACAAATTGATCTGTCACAAATCTTTGATCAGCAGACATTAGTTTCATGCGTGATCTTATGATTTTGTCGAATTAGCTAGGGACATTATATTTAGAGAGCCACCCTTGTATAGTGTTTATCACCCTCACTCGCTGAGCGATTAGCCAGTCGGGGTCTGTCTCTAATGGAGTGTTAATGTCCCAACAATGATCCCCTGAAAAGAAGGAAATATTATCAAAGATTCATTAACTGAACCAATACGTCCTTATAGACTTATAGTCGGATTTGGTTTAATCAACACTGTTCATGTTCATATCTACACAAATGCTTTGTAACAACGGTTAATTTATTTGTGGCATAACAAATACTAAGCTTGAACATACAGAAATAAATCAAGATTTTATCATGGTATCTAAGCTTGTACATTTATTTACTTCTTTTGATAATAAAAAGTTGCTCTGTTTCTACAATGCAACTTATAGGTTTTTCTTGCATTGTATTCTGAATTCTAAATTGCAATAAATTTATACAGTAATATATAAAGAGTTAAAAAGTTAACCCGTAGTCAAATAAATGTTTACCTTCCTCCGTGTATAAAGCTACAACTGTATCGGATATATTTTGAAGAACTCTGCAAGAACATATAGAAAACATTAGCATTTTGTATAAGTTTTATAAGTACATAAGTTTAATGTTGAATTAAACTTACCCTCCAGAACTATACGGATCACGAAGTCCATTTGTAAATATAATGTTACTTGCAAATTTTGTAGCACAGTTTTTATACCCTAGTCACATTCAATAATCACAAATTTAAAAATGGTTAATACAATAACAACATTTATACATAACATTGTTGTAAGAAAAGATTAGGAACATACATAACCTCCAAACTCGACCGGGATCTAATAGGATCTTGGGGTCACACCGAAAACTTGTTGGCATTCTTTGGTATATTTGTTCAAATCGAAGGGATTTGCTTGAAACATCTATCATTTTCTCCATGTCCCATTGGCATTACCATTACCGTACACGACTTTGTAAAATAAGCTGGTTTGATTGAGTTGGTTACAAATAAGAACTAACTATATATTTGTTGAAATGTTGGGTTTATTATTACGAACCAGCCAATCCCATCCAGAATATTTGTAACGGCTATTGTCGATTTCACGGATGCATCTATTATTTCCCTGATCAAGTGCAACAATACCGGCTATGATCTTGTTAAGAATATATGTTTTTTCACAAGCTCCATCAATAACATTGCAAAAATGTTGTAACTCATTGAGTGTAGGCAGAGGCAGAGACAGGGGATGCATGTGGATGTTTTGCATCCCCCAATTCTTCAAATAAGCGAATTATAGTGTGTTAAAAAATTGTATATTAGTTGTCAATATCTCTAAATAATAAATACAAGCATCCCTTAAATATGATTAACATATGTCATAATTACGATGTATATACGTATATGAAAATTTTATGTTAAAATTTAATTTTTGTGAAATGCATCCTCTATTCGTGAATCCTGGTTTCGACTCTTGAGGGTAGGGTTGTCGTATTGAGCCAAACTTTTGTATACACCCTCTAGAGTGTACTTTAGGCCTTGGGCCGAGTTTAATGGGCTTCATAGAAGTCGATAAATAAAAAACTTAAAATTCCACCGAATAAAATTAAACATGAAAAGTCGAGGATGGCGAAAATTATAAGCATTACAAGCATGTATTGAACATTTGGGAAAGGCTAGAAAGACCATTTAATTGAGCGGCTACTTTATCAATTTCGAACCAAGATTCTCTAATGGTGTTGTAACAACTTGTACTTGTACTCTGTATAAAATGGTTATGTTAGTTAAATAACCAATTTATGTCACTAAGAAATATTATTATTAGTTTTTATGATCATACGTTGAAGTCCTTTAGGACGATGCCATCGTAGCCCGTTTGTGGAGTGAGCCCCAAAAAATACAACCGATATGGCATAAGCTCCATATGCAATGCGTGGATACTTGATGCGAAACCACGAAGCTAGCACTACATCAAACATGAGATTTATAAGCAAACTACTTTGTATAACGCTCAAGAAGCATCTAAAAGATGTTTTTATAAGACTCAATTCCGTCCGAAAATAACTGTGAACCTTATTATTTTAGTTTGTCCCAAAAAATGGTCTCTTATTCAAAATAACAATAAAATTCCAATTATATCCTCTCTATTATTGGAAGATACAATTAAAACATGGCAACTTATTAATAATTTAAGAAATCCTTAACTAAAACTGCTAAATTAAATTAAGGGCAAAATCGACAATCTGCTCATACCTCTTAAATTCAAAAGAAAGTCAAACCAGACAATCTTTTTGAGATGGAGGGAGTAGATATTTTACGTAACTTACTTCCACCATAAGAAGCTCCAATAGTTATAACAGGACAACTTTTGGATGACATGTTCTTCTTAAGATCAACTATTATCTGAGCGTAGTCCGCTAAAGCTTGCTCCGAGGTGAAGTACCCAAGAGTGCTACAGTTTTTGAATGCCTTATCTCTAGATCTAAATGGCATTGAAGTCCCATAATATCGATGAATATATAAATGTGAAACTAAGAAAATGAATAAAATTTGCCTTTATTTTTTCAATCTCTATTTTTTCATCGTTGCAGTTTCTGGGCTGAATCATTGCTATCAAACTATGACTGCCCATAAGATTAGTAGCACAACATCTAATAATCATCACATGGTCTTTCGAGTATAGTGTTTTATATCTCGGGTGGTATAACTCAAAGACTTTTTAACTGCAAAATGTATGTTTTCTAAAGTTTCGATTATTTCAACAATATACACTTCAAGGATTTTTTTTACAATATACACTTCAAGGATTATTTCATCAATTTGCTAGTAAGGTTCATGGGCTTCAATATAAAACAAATTTATTTACTAAATTTTGATATAACATCAAGAACAGGAATCTAACTGTAGCAACAAGGTCTCTAAGAAGATTGAGCTAGTTACATTATTTCCTATTGTATACTCTTCTTTGTCCAATTACAAGTGTTTAAATTATTATTTTGTGTTGTGTTATTATATGTATACTCTTATTTGTCCAATTACAAGTGTTAAAATTATTATTTTGAGTTGTGTTATTTTATGTGTCCGCTTTGTGGTTTAACCAATTAGAAAAGAGTTAAGTTGGTACAGATAAAATTTTTGATTGGTGAAATTTTACTTAAAATTGTGTCCAACTAAAATGGAAACTTTGATCGGGCCAGAGGAATATAACTTAGTTTTGTTAGTAAATTAAGACTCATATAATGATAAATCCTAGGTTTCCTTTAAATTGTGTTATCACATTCTCGAAAGTATTTCAATCATTTAATGTATGGGATCACAATTTCAATAACGAGCTAAACAAGTTAATTAGGATGTATATATGCATGCTTCAATTGCAAGAATATTTATACATTAGATATTGTAAGAAGATCGAGTTAGTTAATACAGACTAACAAATATTATGTAGCACATTACTTTTCACAATTCTACACATATCACATGTTTTAGTTTCATTGTGATTTATGGGTTGAAACTACATATTTGTAATTAATTACAATCTGTTTACTGGGTCAACTGTAAGTTACTTAGACTAGTTAACTTCTTTTTTAAGTTAAAAAGAAATTAGTTTTAAAACTTAACTGAAAAATGATTTCATTAAAAAGCAACAAATTTATCTGTCATAAATCTTCATTAACTGTTGACATAGTTTCATGTGTGATCTTATGAATCCATTCATACTAGCTAGGGACATTATATTTAGAGAGCCACCCTTGTATGGTGTTAATCACGCTCATCCGCTGCTCGGTTAACCAGTCGGGATCTGTCTTTAATGGAGAGGTAATATCCAAGCAATGATGCCCTGAAAGATGAAGGAACAATTTCTCAATATTTATTAACTAAACTGATATGTACATAAAGTTATATTTGGTTTTAGTTTTAGAACATCATAGTTTGTTTATGTAATTTACAACTTTATCCGCACTGTTTATATCTACACAAATGCATTGTAACGACAGTTTATTTGTGGTAGACTAAGCTTGAATATGTGTAATACAGAAGTAATTCAAGAATTAAAAGAGTAATTCAAGAATTAAAAGAGTTAACAGATAGTCAAATAAATGTTTAATTACCTTTCTCTGTGTATAGAGCTACAACTGTATCGGATATATTTTGAAGAACTCTGCAGGATCAATATATAGAAATATTATCATTTATAAGAGTTTTAGTTAGATTTTCTTTTTTTTTAGTTAGATGTACATCAGACAGCCGTTCAAAAAAAAAAAAAAAAAAAAAAAAAAAAATGACATAAGATTATGTTGAGTAAAACTTACCCTCCAGAACTATATGGATCACGAAGTCCATTTGTAAAGATAATGTTACTTGCAAACTTCTTTAGCACAGTTTTTATACCCTAGTCACATTTATTAATCATAAATTTAGAAATGATTAACAGAAACTTTCATACATAAGATTGTTGTAAGAAAAGATTAGGGACATACATAGCCTCCAAACTCGACCGGGATCCAATAAGGTCTTGGTGTCACACCGAAAACTTGTTGGCATTCCTTAATATATTTGTTCAAATCAAAAGGATTTGCTTGATACATCGTATCGTTTTCTCCACGTCCAAATGGCATTACCATTTCCGTACATGACTTTGTAGTATAAGATGGTTTTATTAGGGTGCTTATAAATAAGAACTAACCAACTATGTATTTGTTGAAATGTTGGGTTTAGTACAAACCTGCCAATCCCATCCAGGATATTTGTAACGGCTATCGTTGCCTACTTGGATGCATCTATTGCCCTTAAGCGCAACAACTCCGGCTATGATCTTGTTAAGAATACAAGTCTTTTTTCCAGCTCCGTCAATAACATTGCAAAAATGTTGTAAATAGTTGTCTGTAGGGTTGTCGTATTGAGCCCAATAGCCATATCCACCCTCTAGGCTGTCCTTAAGCTCTTGGGTCGAGTTTAATGGCCTTCACAGAAGTTGATAAAAAAAAGTTAAAAATTAACAGGAAAAAAAATTAAACATAAAATTTCGTGGATGATGAAAATTAGATCCATTACAAGCATGTGTTGAACATTTTGGAAAGGTTAAAAAGACCATCTGGTTGAGTGGCTACTCTGTCAATTTCGAACCAAGATTCTCTTATGGTGTTGTAACAATTCGTACTTGTACTCTGTGCAAAACGGTTATGTTAGTTAAATAACCAATATATGTCACTTTGAATATCAAAAAAGAGAGGATTTTGCTAACGGCAACCTTTGGGGGCATGGTTAACACGTTTTAAGATGTACATGGGGGTTATTAGTCACTCTACTAATGACGGTTATCAAAATGTACAATAAATTAAAATGTGTTAACGGCAACCCCTGGGGCTTTCATTAGCAAAACCCAAAAAGAAATATTATTAGCTTTTTTGATCATACATTGAAGTCTTTTGAGACGATACCATCGTAGCCCGTTTGTGGAGTGAGCCCCAAAAAATACAAGATTGGAGCGGAAACCGCATAAGCTCCGTATGCAATGTGTGGATACTTCATGCGAAACCACGAAGCTAGCACTACATCAAACATGAAATTCGTAGCAAAATACTTCGAATAACGCTCAAGAAGCATCTAAAAGATGCTTCATTTTATACGAATCAATTGATGAAATTTTTTGATATTTTAGAAAACTTACTTCCACCATAAGAAGCTCCAATGGTTATAACAGGACAACTTTGTGCTGACATGTTCTTCTTAAGATCAACAATAATCTGAGCGTAGTCTGCCAAAGCTTGCTCCGAGGTAAAGTACCCAAGAGTGCTAGAGTTTTTGTATGCCTTATCTCTAGATCCAAATGGCATTGAAGTCCCATAGTACCGATGCTACAAATGTATTAATTGTAAGTAGATGCATAAAACGTATACCATACAAATAGCTTACAATTAAACATACCTCTATGTACACCAAAAGAGCTTTGAATCGTGCAGCAAGAAGTGGAGGGAATCCAAGTTCAACATCTGCAATGATGTCAACTTCTTCTCCGGTGTAAACAAAGATTGGGGCGTTCTTACTTGAGCCACCCCAGTATTTACTTATCACGATATAACGATTTTGAAAGGTCATGTGGCTATCTGGCTTAAAATTGAAATGATCCAACGTTTGTGTATAATTATAAACTTTATACCCTAGGGAGTTTAGAGAGCTTTCAGCATTAATTTTAATTGGCTTGAATGATCTATTGATTGCACCTAAAGGGCGTGTTCCAAAACTTTTTCCAAACACATAAGTCATCCCTATTAGCAAGAACATACACAACTTCATGAAAACAAAAGTTAGCCTTGCCATTGTTTATGTAGTTAGACTACTGAGATTTTTGCTATAGTTGTAGTCGACTTAAATAGTTGGAGATTTACGAGGGATAATGTAGATCATAGTCAAAAATGAGGCTTTAACTCATATAATTGTCTAGGTAGATTAGGAAAGAAAACGTAGTGTTTGTATATTTGTATACTAGTAACTTGGTATATTTATATTTGCGGGACAATCTAGTTTATAGAATGACTACATTCTTTGGCAATGCAGTTTTGGGACAAACAACTTAAAACGTAGAATTATATAATTTATGTACCATAATATAATAACATTGCTTTTTTGCTTAATTATGATAACTCTGTTAAGGCCTTAGTTATCTGTCATTTATCAAGTAGACAATAACATCATACCAAAATACATCAAGGCCTTATTTATCTGTCAAGAAATAAAGATTGTAAGTCTCGCAATTCGAACCTTATTTGAAAGATGTTACGTACTACGTAGTAGTTAGTTTGAACATATAATTAAACAAAATGACGTAATTTAATGAGCTATTTTGGGTGTACTAGTGAAGGCTTTTTGTTGGGAAGAGAGGATCGCCTGGACGTTGAGAGATATAAATTTGAGAGAAAATAACTCTATTACTCACAAGAATAAATTACACGAGTATTTACAAAACTCTAAAAACTCTCAAACTCACACACACTATCTAGGTTGTGATTACACTTCTATGAGTGATTTGGGATGATTTACAACTGAGGTTTGCACCTCTATTTATAGCTAATATCTTATAGCGGTAGATAGGTGTGAACGAGGAAGGTGACGTGTGAACGTGGAAGATTGGCGGCCGTCACCGTTTTCAAATTTGCTACTTCCACATGGTGTTCAAAGAAGGCTACTTTGAACATCTAGAAGGTGGGCTTCTAGATTGTAGGCTGGAAACCTTCAATTCTCCCCCTCCAGCCGAATCCACGAACATTCCAGTTATGTCTCTGCATAACTTCAATTTCTCTCGAGTCACCACCTTTGTCAACATATCCGCAGGATTCTCCTTTATATGGATCTTCACTAGTCTCAACAGTTATCGATCAATTACCTCGCGTATCCAATGATAGCGAATATCAATATGTTTTGTACGGGAATGGTACATGGAATTCTTGCTCAAATCTAGAGCACTCTGACTGTCACAATGTACACTGTACTCCTTTTGCTTGATTCCAAATTCTTGGAGATAACGCTTTAACCACAACATTTCTTTTCCAGCTTCTGCGGCAGCAATATACTCTGCTTCAGTTGTGGATAATGCAACACATTTCTGTAGTCTTGACTGTCATGAAACAGCTCCTCCTGCAAAAGTGTAAATGAATCCCGAAGTAGATTTCCTACTATCAGGATCTCCGGCCATATCCGCATCTGTATAGCCTTTCAAGATTGGATCAGCTCCCCCGTAACAAATACATAGATTTATTGTACCTTAAGATATCTGAGAATCCATTTTACTGCATTTCAATGCTCTTTCCCGGGGTTGGAGAGAAAACGACTCACCGTTCCCACTGCATGAGCAATATCGGGCCTTGTACACACCATTGCATACATCAAACTTCCAACTGCTGAAGAATATGGTACTGAAGACATCTCCCCGATCTCTTCCTTGGATGAGGGACAAGAACTCTTGCTTAACTTGAAATGGTTGGCTAATGGAATGCTAACAGGTTTGGCATTGTTCATATTGAAACGTGAAAGCACTCGTTCAATATACTTCTCCGGAGATAGCCATAACCTTTTATTCTTCCTGTCTCGGGTTATCTGCATTCCCAAAATCTGTTGAGCCTGTCCTAAGTCTTTCATGTCAAAAGACTTCGAGAGTTCCTTCTTCAGCTGGTTGATCTTCGTTGTGTCTTTCCCTACGATCAAAATATCGTCTACATATAGTAGAAGAGCAACGAAATCTCCTTCAGAAAACTTCTGAATGTAGACACACTCATCTGCTGCAGTTTTCTTGTACCCTTGACTCACCATGCACGAGTCAAACTTCTTGTACCACTGCCCAGGTGCCTGCTTTAAACCATATAAACTTTTCTTCAGCTTGCATACGAGGTTATCTCCTGAAACCTCAAAACCTTCCGGCTGCTCCATGTAAATTTCTTCTTGTAAATCTCCATGAAGAAAAGCTGTCTTTACATCCATCTGTTCAAGCTCCAAGTTCATACTTGCGACCAATCCAAGTATGACTCTAATTGAAGTCATCTTGACTACTGGTGAAAATATCTCGTCAAAATCAATCCCTTTCTTCTGTTGGAATCCTTTGACTACAAGCCGTACTTTGTATTTCACCACTTTTCCACTACCATCCTTTTTCAGCTTGAACACCCATTTGTTTTTCAGTGCCTTCTTCCCGCATGGAAGTTCTACAATCTCATAAGTTTGATTTTTCTGCAGAGAATCTATCTCATCCTGCATTGCGAGCAACCATTTTTCTTTATCCTTATGAATTACTGCTTCATAAAAACTCTCTGGTTCTCCATCTTCAGTAAGTAGAAGGTACTCGGATTCCGGATATCTACTCGATGGAATCCGACCTCGTTCAGATCTACGAACTTCTGGAATATACTGAGGAGATCCACCATCATCTTCGCCTTGTGATGGTCCTGGAACATCTGGCAGATGGGGTCGTGGCTCCCCCTGCTCAGCACCGTCATTTTTCTCATTATCTTCTACTTCCGGTATTTCATCTTGCACTGAAAATTCATTTCTCATGAATGATTCCTTTGTTTCCTCTGGCACCTGAGCAGCAACATTTGTCTTCTGAGATATTGTGGGCTTTTCAATATCTTCTATTGTCTGGCTTTTATGGAACACCACGTCCCTACTTCTGATCACCTTTTTCTCCTTTGGATCCCATAATCTGTATCCAAATTCTTCATCTCCATAGCCTATTAATATGCATGGAGTGGTCCTTGCATCCAGCTTCTGCCTGAGCTCCTTGGATACATGTGTGTATGCCAAACATCCAAATACTCTTAAGTGAGAGTATGATGGATCCTTTCCAGACCAAAGTTTCTCCGGAACTTCAAAATTCAGTGGTACTGATGGAGATCGGTTGATCAAGTAACATTCGACTCTGACTGCTTCTCCCCAGAATGGCTTTGGCAGCTTAGCCATACTGAGCATGCTCCGAACACGTTCCATGATTGTTCGGTTCATTCTTTCTGCTATACCATTGTGTTGAGGGGTACGTGGAACTGTCTTCTCATGTCGGATGCCATATGATCTGCAATAGGCATCGAACTGTCTAGAAGAGTATTCACCGCCGTTGTCGGATCGAAGACACTTTAACTTCTTTCCTGTCTCACGTTCTACCATGACATGAAACTGTTTGAAGTAATCAAAAACCTGGTCCTTTATCCGCAAGAAATATACCCACACCTTTCGAGAAGCATCATCGATAAACGTTAGAAAGTATCGGTTGCCGCCAATTGATTCAACCTCCAAGGGACCGCAAACATCAGAGTGCACCAGACTGATTAACTCTGATCTTCTCGTTGAAGAGGAATTAAACGAGACTCTATGCTGCTTACCAAACAAACAATGATTGCAAGGATCTAGCGCAGCATCCTTGTCTACATTGATAAGCTCCTTCTTTATTAGGGTAGACAACCCTTTCTCACTCATGTGACCGAGTCTCTGGTGCCATAAATTTTGTGAAGCCTCCTTTTCTGCAACATTAATGCTGTCTGTGCAGATCTTCACATGAGTCTTGTACAGTGTGCCACAAATGTGTCCCCGAGCGACTATCATAGCGCCTCTTGACAATTTCCATGTGCCTTTACTGAAATGACTATCATAACCATGTTTGTCGAGAGCTACTCCGGAAAGTAAATTCAACCGAAGATCTGGCACATGGGGAACATCCTTCAGAGTGATTGTGCTCCCGGAACTTGTCTTTATCTTGACATCACCAATTCCAACAATCTCAGCTGAACTGGAATTTCCCATCTTCACAGCTCCAAAGTCACCAGCTTTGTATGTTGTGAAGTATTCCTTGTATGGAGTCACGTGGTAGGAAGCTGCAGTATCTACCACCCATTCCGTGTCTTCTCGTGAGACGTGAAGGCATGTCTCATCATGGGTTGAACAATAAGCTACATCACCAGTGATAGTAACTAATGTTTCTCCACCCTTGTTCTTCGACTGTGAACTGCTTTGATCTTGTTCCTCTTTCAATCTGTAGCAGTTCTTCTTCATATGTCCTTCTAAATCACAATGATGGCTTTGAACTGTTGTCATACATTCATTTGACCTTTTACCAATTTCGACGATTCACGAACTACTGATTGTAAATAGATACGTAATTATATATATATCTGTATATATATTATAATCTGAAATATATTAATAAAATGTTATGCGGTTTATTTGTTGAAATTATAAATGAAAATAGTTTATGATTTAAAAATAAAAACTTGTTAAGTAATAAATATATACATAAAATTTTAAATTGTATTAAAACCTTTGAACACAGTATTTAGAAATACTAAGTTTTATTTTCTCAACAAACTTAATAACGAATAAATATATATTAACAATGGTGGATTGATATATGTAATATATATACATGGTTTATATACATAATTATTATGTGTATATTGTAATATATATAAAATGTATAAATATTAAATATTCAATATATATAATATATAGTCATTACATAATGTATGATATTAAAAACAAGTTACGATATAGTGGCTATAGTAATATTATTATTACTTTCATTATTAATATTAACATTAATATCGAATTTGATACATGTAATATGTTATTATTAGAATTATTATCCTTATCATTATTGTTATTAATAATACTAACATATTATCATTATTATTAATATTATCTTTAACAATAGTATTATGATCGTTAAAATTAACATTTATTATTAATCTTAAAAAATAAAAATAAATAAATAAATAAATAAATAATAACTTTATTAAAATTATGATTTAAATAAATGATTGGTTAATATTATAGTTTTCAAAAATTATCATTTTATTATTTAATATCATTAATATTGATACCATTCTTATATTAGTATTATTTTGATTATTAATATTATTGTTATTCCAATATTATTATTATTATTATTATTATTATTATTATTATTATTATTATTATTATTATTATTATTATTATTATTATTAATTATTAATTATTAATATTAACAAAAATCATTCGTACAAAAACTGGAATCAAATTCAGATTAATATCTTAATCAAACTGTAACTGATTGGTACTTTTTATATCAGATTATTGAAATTAATCCACAATTGGTACGAATTTGTTAAACAATCCCTTTCTCCTTTTAAATTTTTCTTATTCTTCAGTACCTGCTTGATCTTCTGTTGACACCATTTGAGTACAAAACAAACGAGTATTACATATTATTCACACAATCAGTTAACTACTAAATTCCATCATCAATTATAACTAATCCCAATTGATGAATATAAACAGAAAACCCAAATGAACCAAACGACACTCTGTTCTTGAACAATTTTATCAAAAGCTCGAATTAGAAAGAATGGTCAAAATCTATTAATGTGGTAATGTTAGGAATCATCCATATAAACTGTCTGTAAGTTTCCAACCATCAACTCTTTCTATCGAATTATAATTTTGAAGTCAAAGTTTTATCTCAAAAAAAGTCAAAGTTTATGTTCATTGTAAAATTTGAATTTATTTTAGTATTTCTGGTATAATTGATGATCCATAAAGATTATAGGAACGATTTATGACACAATTCATGTTGTAATCGTATTCTATAACAGTCCTAATTTTTAATTCAATGTTTGAGATCATAACATGTTTGACTGTGATAAGCATTAGCTTGAATTGGTCTACATTTTTAAAATCTAGAATTGTAGAAGTGTTAGACATCCTCTATACGAACCTCCTATAAAATCTCAGCTTTCAAATCTTTCAAATGAATTCAAATTTCAAAGTCAAACTTTAAAAAATCGAAAAGACAAACATTTGATTCATCATGAAATTCGAATTAGTCCTAATGTTTTAAGTTCAATTAGTGATTTAGAAAGTTTCCAGGAATGATTTGACATATAATTCATGTTGAAAATATAATCTAAAACGAATTGAATTTTAAAGTCAAGATTCGAGTTTGATCGAGTGTTCTTGCTACTGCTGTGTAATTTCTATTTGATTAATCAAAAACATATCACTACAGATTGTTTCCACTTCAAATACAAGTCCTAAATCAATTGTTTTACTGACTGAGTGATTGAGTTATAATCCTTGTTCGATTGGAGTATGATAAAGAATGTGAATACAGACGATGGGTTAAGTAAAATTAGTTACGGAATTATATCAGATAAATCGTGATAGAGGGATGGTTAAGGGTGTTGATGAGTTATCGATAGGTCGCGGGTTCAAGCCCGGCTTGGGGCAGTTTCTTTTTAAAATGGCTTTTAAAGGTAGTTTCATTTTTTTTTAAATTATTATTATTATTATTATTATTATTATTATTATTGTTATTATTATTGTTGTTGTAATTATTAATTATTATTATTATTACTAATTATTGGTATTAAAAATTATTACTAGTATCATAATTATTATCAGTATTACTACTATAAATTATCATTATTGTTATTATTATCATAATTATAAGTATCATAATCATTATTATTATTATTATTATTATTATTATTATTATTATTATTATTATTATTATTATTATTATTATTATTATTATTATTATTGTTAATTTTATCACTTGAGTATTATTATCATTAATATGAATATTATCATTATTATCATTATTACTATTAGTAATATCATTTGTAAAAATGTTATCAAATCATTATCAGTATTATTATTAATATTATCATGAACATTATTATTATTTAAATATTAAAAATCATTATCATAACTATCATTAACAGTACAGTTAACACTTTTACAGTCATTATGGTTGATATCATTAATAGAATTATTAATATTATTATCTTTATTAGTAATATTAAGTAATAATATTATTATTATTAATATGATTATTAGCATCGTTATTATTAAACATATTATCATGGTTATTATTCTTACTAAATTATTATACTGTTATCACTAAAATTATTAACGTTATTACAAATAGATATTTTATTATAAAAATACATTACACATTATTTTATTATTAAAAAGATATTAATTAAACTATATGTAAAAGATATCAATTAATATATAAATATATATTAAACTTTAATATACAGTTTTATCATTATGATAAATAATAGCTATACAAAACATATGAATTAAATATAGTAAATTCATCTAAATAACGTATAGTATAACAAGTATATTATTAATAACAATATATATAAATAATTCCTCAAATATGATTATGTGTATTAATAAATATACAAATGATATAGGTTCGTGAATCCGAGGTCAACCCTACACTTGTTCCATGTCGTCATATGTATTTTTACTACAAAATGCAATATGGTGAGTTTCATTTGCTCCCTTTTTAAATGCTTTTGCAATATATATTTTTGGGACTGAGAATACATGCGCTGCTTTTATAAATGTTTTACGGAATAGACACAAGTAATCAAAACTACATTCTATGGTTGGATTATCGAAATCGAATATCACCCTTTTAGCTTGGTAGCCTAAGAATTAGGGAACAGACACCCTAGTTGACGCGAATCCTAAAGGTAGCTCTACGGGCACTAACTCCCCCCATACTGGAAAATGGTATGCTTTAGTACTTCGAGTTTATATTATACAGATGGATTTCTGTTTTGGGGATATTCTATATGCATGATGTTAATGTCGGTTACCAGGTGTTCAATCCATATGAATGATTTTTTAAACACTTGCGAGTGTATGATTATTGAATAAAGAAAATCTTGTGGTCTATTAAAATAATGAAAATGATTGATTATGATAAACTAATGAACTCACCAACCTTTTGGTTGACACTTGAAAGCATGTTTATTCTCAGGTATGAAAGAAATCTTCCGCTGTGCATTTGCTCATTTTAGAGATATTACTTGGAGTCATTCATGACATATTTCAAAAGACGTTGCATTCGAGTCATTGAGTTCATCAAGATTATTATTAAGTCAACTATAGTTGGATATATTATGAAATGGTATGCATGTCTGTCAACTTTCGATGAAATGAAAGTTTGTATTTTAAAAATGAATGCAATGTTTGTAAAATGTATCATATAGAGGTCAAATACCTCGCGATGTAATCAACTATTGTGAATCGTTTATAATCGATATGAACGGGTCATTAAAGTTGGTATCAGAGCGGTGGTCTTAGCGAACCAGGTCTTGCATTAGTGTGTCTAACTAGTAGTTGTTAGGATGCATTAATGATTCTGGACTTCGACCATGTCTGCATGTCAAAAGTTTTGTTTATCATTTCTAGTCGGAAATCATCTGCTTATCCTTCTTAGGAAATTACCTGCTTATCATTCTTAGTCTAGACACATCTTACTGCATTGATTGCATGATTAGTGTATAGACAAATTCATATCTTAGCGTATCTGCTAATTCATATCTTAGCGTATCTGTTACTGTAGACTTTATCTGACACGTTTTCTTAATTCCCTCCGTAATTTACGGGACCTTCTGTACTATAGACAGGTATTCTATGTAATTAGAATATCATCTGATATCCGAAAATCATTTCACATCAAAAACCCTTTATCTAACCGTACCTGGTGGAACTCACAACTAGTTCAAGTCCCTTGAATTCCGACAGCTATTCTGACATGGATGTTCACCTAAGCTCCGGAAGCAGCGTCACCAGAATGAATCAACCAATCAGCCATCCCCAACTCATCTGATGTGACGATCGCTCCAAATCCATATGGACGAACACGTCATTCATCGATTTCATTGCGAGGTATTTGACTTCTATATGATACATTTTGTAAACATTGCATTCTTTTGAAAAGGCACACTATAAATGAATATTTAAATCAAAGGTTTTCGACATCTGATGATTTCTACATATAGACAATCACCGTAAATAATAGTTTACAATAGTACTTCCGTTGACAATGCAGTTAAAATAAGATAGATGGTAATGATTTGTGAATGCATATATATATATATATATATATATATATATATATATATATATATATATATATATATATATATATATATATGCACATTAAGTTATATATATATATATTGTTCGTGAATCTTCGAGAACAGTCAAAGAATAATTGATTACATGAATATAGTTCCAAAACTTTCGTGACTCAACATTACAGACTTTGCTTATCGTGTCGAAAACATTAAATCATTTAAAGATAAAGTTTAAATTTGGTCAAAAATTTCCGGGTTGTCACATAAAGACACTCTAGATATTTGGAATAAGGTCTACGATTGGTGGGGCTTTAATGTTGTTACAAATCTTAGCATTGGCGAGATTTTTTGTGGCAACTCTCCTCGTCAATTGTCGGCTTTGGGTGGGAAGATATGGCAAGCGGTGGAGTGGACGAGCGGTTACCTTATTTGGAAGAATCGTAATCAAAAAGTTTTCAATAACAAAGTTTGAACTCCGGCGGTTGCTTTAAATGAGATTCAAGTTAAAGGTTATGAATGGATTGCGAAGCGTTGCAAAAACAAGAAAATTGAATGGCATACATGGTTGCATAACCCTCAAGTTTTATTGTGTAATTGAATTGTTATGGCATAGTGTAGGTTACAACCTCTGTATTCTAGTGGGTAAGCCATGGCTTCTGTAGGATTTGTGTATAGATGCACATCTACATCCTTTGTACAGCTGCGAATTTCTTATATTCAATAATGACTGCCTTTCAAAAAGAAAAAAGTGTAGATACATTTGTGCGACCCTTATCATCATCCATGTACAACTAAACATATTGCTGATTAATGTGACTTATGATTAGCAGTATCGTTAAAAACTTCCCATTCTACACATGAATTCAATTCATCCTCTGTTTATTAATATTACCAAGCATCAAATCCCCAAACACTTAACCATTTCTTGCTACTTTAATCACAATCTTTCAACACTTGCATCCCAAAACAATAATAACAATTACGCTACCCAAGATTGGGCTAAAACGATATCAACCCAGATCACAAACTGTACCAATGTACGGGAACTTAACTCAATCTATGCTCGTGTTATAAGAAGCCATATGCTTAATCGTTACAATGCACCATTTTATTGGAATACAATTATTAGAGCATACACCGAGTTTTATTTCCCTACAAAGGCATTGTATGTAACTACAGCCATGTTTCGTTCTGGGGTCTGCCCAGATTCATACACGTTGCCTGTTGTTTTAAAAGCTGTGTCCCAGATCAATGGAGTTTCGATAGTTAGACAGGTTCATACGGTTGCAATGAAAAATGGGTTGGAGACGAATTTGTTTTGTGAAAGTGGGTTTATTAGTTTGTATGCAAAGGCGGGCGGGTTTGACGATGCACACAAACTGTTCGACGAAAGTCCTGATAGAAATCTTGGTTCTTGGAATGCGGTTATTGGTGGGTTGGCTCGAGGTGGGCGTGCTCGAGAAGCTGTGGACATGTTTTTGGAGTTGAAGAGAAGTGGGTTAGAACCGGATGACGTGACTATGGTTAGTGTGACTTCGGCTTGTGGGAGTTTAGGGGATTTGGGTTTGGCACTTCAGCTGCACACATGTGCGTTTCAAGCAAAAAGCTTTGAAAAATCGGACGTTTTGATGTGTAATTCGCTTATAGACATGTATGGGAAATGCGGGAGGATGGATTTAGCTTATAGGGTGTTTTTAAGTATGTGTGAAAGAAACGTTTCTTCATGGACGTCGTTGATTGTAGGGTATGCAATGCACGGGCACGTTACTGATGCATTAGAATGCTTTCGTTGTATGAGAGAAGCATCAGTTAGGCCTAACGGTGTGACATTTGTGGGTGTATTGAGTGCGTGTGTGCATGGTGGGTTAGTACAAGAAGGGAAGCATTACTTTAGTATGATGAAGAATGAATATGGGATCGAACCGTGGTTGCAGCATTATGGATGTATGGTGGACTTGTTTGGTCGATGTGGGTTGCTTGATGAAGCAAGAGAGATGATTAATAAGATGCCAATGGACGCTAATGTGGTTATATGGGGGTGTTTGATGGGTGCTTGTGAGAAGTATGGTAATGTGAAGATGGGTGAATGGGTGGCTAAACATTTGCAGGAAATGGAACCTTGGAACGATGGGGTTTATGTGGTTATGTCGAATATTTATGCTAGTAACGGGTTGTGGGAAGATGTTGGAAGAATGAGAAGAATTATGAAAGAGAGGAAACTTGAAAAAGTTCCTGGATTTAGCTTATGAGCAACCTTAGAATGAGGTTAGTATTACTAGTATCCACCATTGTTAGTATGTGTGTCGGATTTGGAGTTTAAAACGAGATACGAGTACCTGACTGTTAAGTAGTCGAACAAAATCCTACATGAAAAATATATGTTATAGTCAAACATAAACCTACACCATTGTTAAATGTAAAACGGGATTTGAGTAGTTGGCTATATCAAGGAAGGTTTCAAATTTTAATACTCCGTACTATGGATGCATACAATTCCTTGATAATCCTCTTATAATTCTCATCAGGATCAGCTATATTTCAACAAAGAGACAATACACATATTTCTAAATACATATAGACCTGAAGTAACAAATAGAAATTTAGATTTATATTATCGGTCTCTAGTCTGTCTTTTTATCCTGTGTAGCCATGCCTACTGCTACATTAACTTCAGCTGGCCGTGTTATTTGATCATACATGTGTATCGTGCCTGCAAAATTACAGATAAGTAGTCTTGTTTTTTATAAGAGCTCTGAAAATGTAAGTATATTTTTAATTCTTACAGCCAATAATTAAACTAAAAGCCATACGAATACAAATTTTTGTGTATATCGAGTTAATGAGGCAACTGATATATAGCATAACCATATTGGTTAAATGGATGCCAAAGAGGGTATGAATGATCTTTGTATATAAGTTATGATACCGTACCAAACGACAAGATGAAGACAATGCTTAAAAGAAGTACCCCCACTCTAGTTACTATGTTATCTTGTTCCAAAGTTTCCAACTTTGTTACAAGAATATTTCATGTTAGAGCTTTCAAACTATTTGACAAAAGTCAAACTTTGAAAAAAAAATAAGCGTGGCAACCTTCAAACACAGGTAAATGTGAGCAAGCATACCTTTATTATAAAAGGGAACGGTATTAGGAGGCTTGGATTTATCTTGTACTTGAAATACTGCATTATACATTTTTGGATAAAACTGTTCATTCATCTTATCTTATGTTTCCAATCCAAACTTATTGAACAGAGGGTGCACATAATGCGCAATTCACCCGGTACCAGGTCTCGCGCTCGTGAGGCTTGATTACCCGAGGTTTTACCTTCTATGGGGGAGCCAATGTGTTCGTTCATAGGAGGGTTTCCTTGCTTACCCCAAAAAAAAAAAAAAAAAAAAAAAAAAAAAAAAAAAAAAAAACTTATTGAACATCTGTTAAGCTCAAATTAAGGTAAGTACCCATTTGATTGGAGACAAAGCTTATGTGTTCACGTAGAAATGTCTAGAAAGTTGAATTTGGGGTTTATGAGTAAACCCATATAATGCTGAATTGCTGGACTGCTGGTATCAGTTTTTGTGGTAACGATGTGGAACGATGTCATTTTGAGACTGACGGTATCCTCTATCCCAACTTTGGTTGTTTTGTAGTACTAGTAGCCCCCAAATTTTTGCTATTTTTTGCAAAATTCTGCCTTATTAAACTCAAAAATTTTATTTTCAAATCATTTTGTGTTTCATTTTATAACCTGTTACCTGCTGTTTTCACACATAATATTTGTTTATAGTACTGTATGTACATGTATATAAGTGTATCAACATCAGAAATCATGTGTGTTTGACAATATCTCATATAAGAATGTATAATAATTGGACATATGTGTTTGACAAGGTTTGAGAGAAAAGTACATCAGCATGAAATAAAAAGAAAAAATGTTATGATTAATAAATCATAGGTGTGTTGTAAGTATATCATTTTTTGTTTAGTATTGTGGCTTGGAGCATTCGGGAGCCATTTGCCAATGGAACCGCTCGTAATCGGTGCAGTAGTCATAGATCATGTAGTTTTCTCTAACCCACTTAAGTTTACCCTGCTGGTCCCAGTTCAGCTGCTCGTACACGGGGCTGGTCCACCAATTAGCTTCATTAGGATAGGCACACTGAAAAATGCTAACCGGTCCTTTCCACTCACAAGCTCTTGCATTGAATTTGCGCAAACCGGCCTTGAACGGTGCACAACTCCAGTCGATTTTGACTTGACCGCCTCTTGTTGCCCAGTTATCGGCATTCCACAAACTAGAGTACACTTGCATTCCTTGTTCGTTTGGGAAGCCGATTCCTTCACTTTCGTAGTTTCTGTAAACCCTAATGGGTATACTATCAACGTACCACCTGCATTTATCGACGTGATTGAAAACCATTCAATATATGTTAATATGTAGGGTATGTTTGGTAAAGTAGCTGGTAGCTGTTAGTTTTTTACATGTATTTAGGTGTTTGACAGAAACTGTTAAAAAAAGAGAATAAAATGACAAAAAGCTAGGAGCTTTTTCTCAAATGCTAGTTGTAGGAGCTTGTAGTTGTTTCCCTCCGTCTAAAAGTTTTAAGCTCTTTTAACCAAAAGAAACTTTTTATTAGATACAAGCTTTTTCAAAAAAGCTAGAAGCTCCTAAAAGCTCTGAAAAGCTCTTTACTAATCATACCCGTAAACTAAACATATAAGGACTAGTCTTTTGTTTAACTTACACGACTGCATTTGGGTTCCAATGAATGGTGTAGTTATGGAAATCGGCAGTTGGGTCAAACCATAATTTAAACTGTTGCTCTCTGTTTCCTTTGCCATTGGTGAAGATGTTTGTATGCATGGTGTAAGGTTCGCCTGATGAGTTACCTAAGAACTCAAAGTCAATCTCGTCATGATAGTCGCCAGTAGACGATAGCTGCAACGATTTCAGATAATAAAGTTAGCCATATATTTTCAGTACTATATAAGATATAAATTTTTAATTATCCTCATAATCTTTCTTGCAATTAAACTTACATAATATGCTGTTACAGTTCCTGCAGAGTTCCCTGGAACCAACTTTAGTAGCAGTTCAATGCTTCCAAAAAGGTATGATTTGTGTGACTGAACACCAGAACCTGTAATTATTAAAGTTAGAAATCATGTTTGACTTTTACAAGTCAAGAGAATTTGAGTATTTCTATATTAATGTACCTGCAGACTGATCCAATATGAGATTGAGATCATCACCATCACCAAAAATGTAGGAATGTTCGCCACCCCAGTTGAAATACGTGTCACTGTAAAAGTTTGCGTTGACAAGGTATGATTGGAACGCAATTGCTGAGACGAATACAACTGCAAACAAAGCCCTGTAGCTTGTCATCTCAGCTGAACAGGTGGTTTTAATTCTTCTTTTGTTTTCTTATGTATTTAGTTTGTAAATGGAATGATCTTCTCATTGATTATTGACATATTTATAGGCTTTGTCTAGCACAAGTCAATTGCCATGATGACTACTGCCCCATTACTGTTTGTCTTTTTAATCTAATATATCTTGACCTTGTCTTGCATTGTTTCTTTAAACACCTCTATAATCTTTTTTCATATAAAAAATAATTATTTTAGGTTCTTAAGCGATGAATAATGCACAGCAACCATTTTCCAACATATGTTAGAAAAAAGACTAATAGACTCGCATCTTATGATACATTTCTGTCTCTAACGAGACTCGAACTCCCAACTCTTGAATCACTTTTGATTGTTGGGTCACCTTAATACCGCTAGATCAAAGGCCTGTGCAAGCACTAAGATATTATTATTTAGATTCTTAAACCTAATCCATCTCTTTGTCTACAGGATACAGCTCTATTTTGCTTTCGTATACTATAGTTATCTTTGGGCATAGCACAAGGCTTTAGGCTAAGTTCTTTTTCGTGTTTTTGGAATCCGAATTTTAATTTCTGGTCCTCGGATTTATAAGATAACAAGAGTAGTTTCTTTAACTAATGATTACTTATTAGCAGGAGGCTTTGTATTTAGTGTCTGTTAATTGACGGACAACATAAATTTGACAAACTTTATATTAATTTAATTAATGGGATGCAGAGGTGATTCAGGTTTGAGGGGAGAATCAGAGAATTACGTGCATAGGACTAAGTATTGGAGTTTGTTAGCCAGCTGAGAATGATCATGCAGTCAGACAATTAATAGGGGACGAATGGGAAGAAGCATAACATCGTGTGGCTTAGTGATTTTTTTTCTTTCTTAAAAACTATAAATTTATAACCGAATGGGAATATTTTGTTAAAATGATGAAGCCTCAAAACAATCATGAAACATAACAAACATCCGAGCTAAACTAACAAACAATCTGAAACTCAAGCTCTCGACAAAACAAAAGAACTACAAACTAACAACACGACAACGAAGCAAAACAAAGGGAACAAGAACGAAACTAAGGCAAGCTTTGTCATTGTTGTGTAACAACCCGTGTGAGGGGCGATAAACTTTCAAGGTGTGACAAGCAAACGGACCGTGCATCTCTTGAGATAACTTTAAAAGACATTTTATCTTCCCTTGGGGCGTCTTCGAACATGTGCATAGTGTGCACTCGCACAAATAAGGAGCCCAAAATTTTGTAGACTATATAATAATATACATTTATTAAAAGTTTATTACACCATATTACATTACATTAGTTATGATTTTATGTTTACATATTATAAGTCAAAATTTGTTGACAACAACGATCCTAAGATGTGTGGAAGTCGTCTTGAAGCCACTCTCAAGAACAATGGACAATCTAATATTGATGCAAATGAACTCTAGTTAAGGTTGCTTGAAACGTTTCAAGTCCAATGAAACTATGAGACTAGATGCTGTTTTGAAAAATTTGTAGATGATCGATTATTTTTCCAATGTAATAATTGCTTATTGAGTATTATTGTTAATTCTTAATAACCATGACATATGCAAAAAGAAGGCATATGTGAAAAGAAGTTTTTCAAAATTGAAGATGTTCTAAATCGTACTTGCGGTCTACTATGTTATAAGAAAGCTTTAATGGATTAACCTTGATAGCTATTTAAAATAATATTAGAGAGAATTAATTATAAATAGTTGACTATCAGACTTGCTTCAAAAAATGTTTGAGGAGCAGTTTTATTTATTACTAATTTTAGTACAATGAGATGTCAACTATTTAAGAATAAATAATTTACTATGGTTCTTTTCAAAAAGTTTTTTTTTTTATTGATACCTTTTTAGTGTAATTATATTTTTATATGTATTAGATTTTTTCTGTTGATGACTCTGGAAAACCCACAAAGTGGTCGTCTTAGGATTAATCGTTGAGCAAAGCAGATAAGATATAAAGGTTAATCCAAAAAATAATTAAGGTTTACAAGGACATGATTTAATTAGACAACCATGTCACCCCTCACAACTAAATCCGCGGACTCCAGGTATTTCTAAATTTTAACTGCAAATTATTGTGAGATATATTAGTTAGTAACTACTTTAAATTTTATGAGGGGTCTAAATTTTATTTGGATTTTGCTAAAGACAGCCCTAAGGGCTGTCATTAGCACGTATAGATTTGTTGTAAAAAGCGATTACATGATGATTTTATTATAGTGTTTATTAAATTGTACAAACCTGTAAAGCGTTTAACGACATCCTTTAAGATCATCGTTAGTAAAATTCATTTTATTTTGATTTGATGTGGGAAGATGTGTTACATATGAGTATGACTAATATTTCCATCTTATTTTTGTATAATGACAATCTAAAATTATACTTTGTACTATGTAGTAATGAAATTCGAAGCCAAAACGTTATATATATGAATATCAAAATGAGGTTGCATTGTTAATATCACTACACAGACCAAAAACAGATCAAAAATAATACTTTTTTTTTTAAATGCAAGATTTTATTAATCACGAAGTAAAGGTACAATGTGTCTTATAAATCGCTACACGACATTCTACATTTCACGAATGGATGTTGAGTGAACATCCATGAAAACTAGAATACTATGATGATAGAAATGAAAGACTCGACTATACAAAATTAAAAACACGACTTTGGACTTGATAACCACGATAACCAAACAATCGATCTTCCGCGAATTCTTCTAGATATTCACTCGTAAGATTTAACTTGTATCTCATTTAGAGCCAATAGAGTACTCCACGATTTATTTTTGAAAGTTTTTTGATTCCTGTTCTTCCATATAAGGTACCCGGTTACCCACTCTACCGCTTGCCACGCCATAGATTGTGACGAAGATAGAGGATGAGGTGATTTCCCGATGAAGACTTCACTCATGTTAAGATTTGAAACATGAGGGAACCCCCACCATTTAAAAACCCTATCCCATACTTCAATCACGTGCGTGCATAGTATTAAGGAGTGTTCAACCGACTCGATGCTACTATTGCACAAAGGACATAGAATCGAATGAAGATCCAAACCTCTTTTGTGACGATCGCTCCAAATTCATATGGACGAACACGTCATTCATCGATTTCATTGCGAGGTATTTGACCTCTATATGATACGTTTTGTAAACATTGCATTCTTTTGAAAAGGCACACCATAAATGAATATTTAAATCAAAGGTTTTCGACATCTGATGATTTCTACATATAGACAATCATCGTAAATAATAGTTTACAATAGTACTTCCGTTGACAATGCAGTCAAAATAAGATACATGGTGATGATTTGGTGAATGCAACGTTTTCTTGAAAAATATGCCATGTAAGACTCCATGCACATAGCTTGTCTAACATATAAGCAAACAACGGAAGACTTCTAGGGAACCTGAGAATAAACATGCTAACAAGTGTCAACACAAAGGTTGGTGAGTTCATAGTTTTAATGTTTTGCATAATCTGTACATAAAGGTGTATCACAAGATTTCAGTTGTTTCATCCAGAAACGTTTATCAAAATACTCTACGAAATTTAGCACCCTGGTAACTAAACTTAACGTATAATTTATACCCTTTGTATAATCATCTTAATAATACACGCAAACTAACGTGTACGCTTCTCAAATAGCATACGTCAGTTAAAAGGCTAGTGCTCTAGCTCGGACGGGGATATCAAGCCCTATGGATCCATATACTATTACTCGAGCCAACCAGTTCTTATAACTGGCAGTTACTAGTTACCAAAGCTAAGGGATTTTCGGTTCAAACTCGGTGTAGAATTTAGTATGTACTTGTATCCATTACGTTTAAAATAAAGTGCATGTATTCTCAGCCCAAAATATAGATTGCAAAAGCAATTAAAAAGGGAGCAAATGAAACTCACCTTAGCAACACATAAAGTCGTTCATCGAAATGTGACCGAAAATCGAAATACCAAATAACCGTAGATCTCAACCTAGAGAACATATGTTGGTCAATAAATGTCTATCAAGCTAGGTCAGGTCATAGTGTATCACAATCCTAATGCTCGAGATCGACATACAAAAGTTATCAAAAGTCATTTCAAAAAGTCAATTTGACTCAATACTATAGTTGAATGATCATGTCAATCGAAACATTTTAACATTTCACATAGTTTCTCAATTCTTGTAAAATTAAACTATAGTTTTTATAAGGCTTTAAAATATAATAAAACAATCAGTTTTGACAATTGCTCAACAAGACGAGACGTGCCTTATATAAAAATTCACTTACTCGATTAGTAATATTTGAAAATTCAATTTATCAATCTTATAAACAAGTTATTTAAATATCAATTGCAGATTCAAAATCAATTTCAATTAATGTTAATCATAATTCAGTTGACCATATCTTTAAATTCGTTCATCGAAATTACGCGATTTCTAAATGAAAAGTTATTGATTTTTCGCCAGCTTTCCAAAAACATGCATATCATAAACCTTTTATCAGTAATATATGTATTTAATTCGTGATTCATCATAAACTGTTTAACGACAAAATTTAGCATACAAGCATGCATAAACATATATACTCGAGCACTAGCCATGGATACACTATTAATATATAAAAGATAAGATATGAATGCTCACGTATCAATATTGTGATTCAATATTGCAGGAAAGTACGTAGACGCAACAGAGATGATAAACACTAGGTTTGACTTGCAAATAATACCCGCGAACATTACCCATAACCTCCATAATTATAATCCATAGTTTCCTTAGCTCTATCCCGCTTGAAAACCCATTTTGAAAGTGACACGCTCATGACTTCGTCGTAATATTTTATGTATAATACTAATAATATTAATACCAATACTACTAATAATATTAGGATTAATAATAATGATGATGATGATGATGATAATAATAATAATAATAATAATAATAATAATAATAATAATAATAATAATAATAATAATAATAATAATAATAATAATAATAATAATAATAATAATAATAATAATAATAATAATAATATAAATATATTAAAGAGACAGAGAGATTGAGAGATAGATTGTTGAGTGAATTCGTACGAAAAACTGATCGAGCTTTATAGAAGTTTTGTGACCCTGACTGCCATGCGATCGCATGGCTTTGTAGGGTGCTTCCCATGCGATCGCATGGGCTAGCTGTCCTGCACTCATCGTTTTAACTTCTAGTTTGTCGACATATTTTTATAATATAAATATAATATATTTAATTTATATAATTAATTATATATTATATTAAATTCACGTGCATAGTTGATTTGTAATTTTTGATTCGTTGACTCGTACGTTGTCACTCGACTTATGTCCCGGTTCCGGTTTCTCGAATGCATTTTCGTACGCTTAGAAAACTAGTACTTTTCGTTACGCGACGTGTACCTTTATCAAAAATTAAACTTAATCATTGATAAACTATGTCACTCGAAGTGTAGCTTTAATCAATTAAGTGTTTTGGTTATTTGCTTCTATAAATCATCGTCTCGTAGTATATACATATACATATATATATTTTCATTTTGAAATAGTGTTTTACTATAGCAAAGTTACTTTTTATTGTAGCAAATAGTAATTTTCGAAAACACTGTAGCTTTTCGGGTACTGTAGCAATTCGAAAATATTGTAGCAAATTAGTGTTTTACTGATTCATCTTAAACGTTTTAGTTAACTTATTTAAATATCAATCGAATCAATAATCGAATGTTACTATCGTTTACTAAATAACTTGAAATCATTTATATATATATATATATATATATATATATATATATATATATATATATATATATATATATATATATATATATATATATATATATATATATATATATATATATATATATATATATATATATATATATATTGTTCGTGAATCTTCGAGAACAGTCAAAGAATAATTGATTACATGAATATAGTTCCAAAACTTGAGACTCAACATTACAGACTTTGCTTATCGTGTCGAAAACATTAAATCATTTAAAGATAAAGTTTAAATTTGGTCAGAAATTTCCGGGTCGTCACAGTACCTACCCGTTAAAGAAATTTCGTCCCGAAATTTGAGTGAGGTCGTCATGGCTAACAATAAAAATGTTTTCATGACGAATATGAATTGATAATTAGAGTTTTATCACCGTTGAATAATATGGATAAAACAATCCAATTATTCGAAGCGTATGAGAGAAATTATCGTAAAAGAGTGAAATGAAGGAATAGAGATTCGTCTTAATTTTTGACGTAGTAACGATTGATTTCCGGAATTTAAGGAATAGAAAATCTTCATATTCTAAACAAGATTTGATTCTTCGGAAATTAAGGAGATTAAGATCTTCTTTAATTAAATGCGTAATCTGCCTCGATTGCTATGTCTGATATTTCACTATAAATTGACCTCTTCCGTTTCATTTATATTCACCACTCCTATAAGCTTCTTCCTTATTTCATACTTCCTAATAGATTGTGAAAATGCTTAATCGAGTTCTGATTCTTGATATTTTCTTGGCTATCGTATCCTTCATTCTTCTTTTTCATCTGCCACCAGAGGAGGTTATTTTCTTCTACTATTACCTTGGGGTTATAGTGTTTTTCATTCTCCCGTGTCTTTATATTGCTATACGCATTGATATACACGGTTTGTAATTTCGGGGTTTTTATCGGGCTTTTTATTCTCCATTATATTTCGGAGCTTCATGCTTTTGTTTTCTCTTCCCGACCTTAAGTCAAGCGGATAATGGTCCAGAATTCGTAGTTATGCATTTCGGAATGAACATAGTCAATGTTCTAAGAAATAAATTGTAATGACACGATCTTGATTTGTCAAATTACCAGAATATCCGAAAAAGACCGTGTAGTGACCCGAACTTTTCCATGTTTATATATATTAAATGAAATTGATATTTACATGATTAAGTGTTTCCAACATGTTAAGCAATCAAACTTGTTAAGACTTGATTAATTGAAATAGGTTTCACATAGACAATTGACCACCCAAGTTGACCGGTGATTCACGAACGTTAAAACTTGTAAAAACTATATGATGATATATATATGATTATATATATAGTTAACATGATATTATGATAAGTGAGTATCTCATTAGGTATTTTAACAATGAGTTATATACATAAAATTGAGTTTATTAAATTAAAAAACTCGAAAACGATATATATAACGATTATCGTTATAACAACGTCTTACTAGGTACATATGAATCATATTAAGATATTGATACACTTGGTTAATTATGTTAAATGATAAGTAAATATATCATTAAGTGTATTAACAATGAACTACATATGTAAAAATAAGACTACTAACTTAATGATTTCGAAACGAGACATATATGTAACGATTATCGTTGTAACGACATTTAACTGTATATATATCATACTAAGATATATTATATATCATAATATCATGATAATGTAACAATTTAACATCTCATTTGATATAATAAACAATGGGTTAACAACATTTAACAAGATCGTTAACCTAAAGGTTTCAAAACAACATTTACATGTAACGACTAACGATGACTTAACGACTCAGTTAAAATGTATATACATGTAGTGTTTTAATATGTATTCATACACTTTTTAAAGACTTCAAGACACTTATCAAAATACTTCTACTTAACAAAAATGCTTACAATTACATCCTCGTTCAGTTTCATCAACAATTCTACTCGTATGCACCCGTATTCGTACTCGTACAATACACAGTGTAAAGACCCGTCCTAATCCTCCTGGACGAAGTCATTAACATTTGGTTCCATTGCGATGATCGACTCCAAGTAATGTCCTTAACATGAGCAAATGCACAGCGGAAGACTTAATTCGTACCTGAGAATAACATGCTTTAAAACGTCAACATAAAGTTGGTGAGATATATAGGTTTAATGCTAGCAGCGTTATAACAATGGATCACAAGATTTCATGTGTAAACATTTTAATAAAAATATTCTAAGTGGTTGAGCACTTGGTAACCATACTTAACATTTAATCACGTCGCATATTCCCTTTATTATGAAATCTTACTACACCGTACCAAGTGTAGTCACGAAACGAAGTACTGTGCAACCGTTGAATACTGGTCGTCCAGTCCGGTTGGGGTTGTCAGGCCCGATAGATCTATCAACAGGATTCGCGTTTACAATACCGCTGTAAATAATAGTTACCAAGCTACAGGGAAGTATGCCAGTGGTACAACTCAACGTAGAATATATTTTTCAGTTACTTGTGTCCATAACGTAAAACATAAAATACATGTATTCTCATCCCAAAATATTTAGAGTTTAAAAGGGACTATATACTCACCATACTGTATTTTGTAGTAAAAATACATATAACATCATTGATCAAGTATAAGGTTGACCTCGGATTCACGAACCTATATCATTTGTATCTTAATTAATACACATAGTCGTAAGCAAACAAATTGATATACTATGTTTTCAGTTATATGTTATATTTATTATTAGTTGTGATATATTTTTATATTATTAATTTAGCTACTTCATTATATATTCATTTTTTTTTTTTTTTTTATATGAAAGTATTTATATATTTAAAATATAAGTATTAATATAATTAATCTTTTATTTATAACGTATCAGTTATAATACTACTAAATTTAGTATAATGATAGTAAAAATAACTTTGATAGTACTAGTGAAAATAATGATAGTATTAGTAGTTTTATCAAAATGTTAGATTAAAAGTAATGATACTTTTAATATTATTAGTAGTTTTAATAAAAAGATAAGTTTAATGATAAAGATAATAAAAATAATATTTTGAATAATAATACCTAATACTTACTGGTAATAATACTAATCATAATAACATTAATGATAATAATAATAATATTCCTAATCATATGAATAACAATAATAATAGTTATACTAGTAATAACTGTAATTATAATACTTCAATCATTATAAACATATTAATGATATTTATAATAATATCAATTTACTACAATAATAATTAATATTAATATTAATAATAATAATAATAAAGATGAAAATAAAAGTGTGTATACCCCTTTGGAAGATTTTCTAAAAAAATTGCCAACGACGGGGCTCGAACCCGCGACCTCTAGTTACCCCGACCACTACACAAACCATCCAGCTATCCTTGTTTATCCGAAAGAAACCCAAATCAAAGTTATTTAAACCCGTATCTGTTTTACCCTATTCCCTTTTCTTCTCCAATAACACTTCCTCGATCCAGACCATGATTATCTTCAAATTTAAATGGTTTGTTTTAACAATTGTAATTGAAACGTAACTTAACTGGTATTAACAGATTAGAATTTTAAAAAAAATCAAAACAGAATTTAGAAAGGCCTGCTGTAACAGTCCGCTAAATAAAATATGAACTAAAAATCGGTTTTCGAATTCTAGATCGTTTTAGGTGAAAATCATAACATGAAAAAGGTCTTAAATCGTTTGTGTAAACTTTCTGGATCATCAATTTATCCTAAAACATCAATTAGAGTTCGAATTTCACTATGAACATCTCGGTTGACCTTTAAAAACTTGAATTTTGACTTCTAAATTAGAATTCAATATAAAGATTTAGGTTACGAAACTTTACAGACAGTTTGAAAACATGATTACTAAAAATATTGCACTATTATATTTTGATCACTGGTTCATATTCGAAATATAGGCAAAAAGTTGGATGGGCAGGGAACCGACAGTTTCCTCATTTTTTTTTTTAAAGAAATCTGTTTTTAATTATCAGTTATAAGTGTTATTTGTGATGGTGAGCTGAACGAATTGTGTGCACAGATTGATAGACTTGCTTCGATATATATATTATGAGTGCTTTAACAACATGATTCAATCCAAGGGGTAACAAACAAAATCATGTAAAGCAGATTTGAAATAAATAAATAAAATAACATTGTGGTTGATATTTAGTTGATTTTTGGATTAGAACTGTTACGTAATTTGATTTGTTAACAAAATTAGGGACAGTATTTAACCACTAAAAGAAAAGAAACAAAAATTTGGAAAGTCGATAGATACGTTTCACAATTTCAAACACTTATATATATATATATTTTTAGTTAATTAATAATTAATAAATATAATATATATATTACCAATAATTATGCTGCAATATAAAAAAAATAATAACAATTATAGCACTTTTAGTAATAATATTAATACCATTGATATCAATAATAAAATTAGTGACAATATAAATGATAATATTAATAAGTAAATATAATAATTATATTAAATATAACAAATTACGTATATCAAATAAAAGAAATTAATAATAATAATAATACTGATGTTAAAATAAAATAAAATATTAATAACTATAATTAAATTTGTATTTACAATTAATATTTTAATGTTTTATTATATTAATTTTTGTAATACCTAATAATCAGATCATATGTTATATAATTACATATATTGAATATTTATATACCTATATATAATTATTTGTTCGTGAATCGTCAGGCACGGTCAGAAAGGTATCTGATTATAGATTTCTAAATTTCTAGACTCAACATTAAGGTTTTTGCTTATCGTGTCGGAAACATATAAAGTATAAGGTTTAAATTTGGTCGGAAATTTCCGGGTCGTTACAGTACCCACCCGTTAAAGAAATTTCGTCCTCAAAATTTGGTAGAGGTTGTCATAAATAACAATAGGAATGTCTTCATGACGAATATGAGGTAATAATGAAGTTTTATCATTATTGAGAGATATAGATAAAATGATTCGATCATGTGAAGCGTACAAGTGAAGTTATCACAAAAGAGCGAAATGTGTAAATAAATATATTCGTTTCAACCGATGACGTAGTTACTGTTGATTTCCGGGATTTAAGGGATTTAAAGAAAATCTTACGTAATAAGATTTGGTTCTTTCGGCGATTTAGAAAATCAAAATCTTCTTTAATTAATGCAATAATCTGTTCCTGATTTCTCTGTCGGATATATTGCTATAAATCCACCCCCTTCGTTTTCCTTATTCTCCACACCTTTTATTCTTTCTTCCTCTACTCATTCTTAATATGTTCCATCCAATCCTGATTCTTATTATACTTCTAACCTTCATATCTTTCATTCTTCTTTTTCATTTGCCGCCAGAAGAATCTATTCACTTTTATGATTTTCTTGGAATTATAATGTTTCTTATTCTCCCGTGTCTTTACATCGCAATACGTATTGATATACACGGTTTGTAATTTCTGGGTGATTATTGGGTTTTATATCTTCCCTTATACTTCGATGTCCTTGCTTTTGTTTTCTATAATCATTATCATCCACAGTTAATATTCTCTTCCATTTACTGCGATTTATACTCCAATTTCCATTTCGGAGCTTCATTCTTTTTCTTTTCCTCCTTTTCAACTAAGCATCTTTTGTAATGGTCCGGAATTCGTAGGTATGAAATTCGAAATGAATATAGTTAATGTCCTAAGAGAGAATTGGTAATGGCACGATTTTTGATTTGTCAAATTACCAGAATATCCTGGAAAAGACCGAATCATCAAGAGAATATTTTCTTGATATGTTTAGAGATTGGATAGATTGTAAGAGCCGTGTAACATGGCACATGATGATGGTACTGTGAATCATCACATTCCATTAGAAACGCAACGTGACTTACTGTAATATAATGAAGTTGATCAAGTTTCATTATATTATACTAATTCACGCATCAGTTCCCAACACTGCTTCAAAACATTCATATTTTAAACTTTAAGATTTCAGAATTTAGAAACTACCACAGTTTCTTTTATGTTGTAACGCAGATATTACGGGGAGATAGATGATTGCAGATAGGAATAGCTGTGAAAATATCTTTAGAATTATGGAGAATATGTATAGCGGAAAATATGAAGATATCTTATAATATCTAAGATAAGATGATGATGAATAATATCATCTGAAAAAGTTTAGAATAAGGAGTAGGGTTCATACTGACGGTTTCAACAGATACTGAATCATTTGCATTATTTGAAGGCAGGTTCATTCCTTGTATTTGTTCTTTGTTTCCTTCACGGTTAGCCCAATCCATTTTTCAGCACTAAATTTTCTATCGAGCGTTCCTAACATTCCCTTCTTTATCATCAAACTTTTGGCCATTTAGGCCATCTAAAATTTTACTGTTTCCTCTGCATTTAATGCAGTCATATCTGAATCGTCGATTATCAATCCGAGGTGTTTTTGGGCGAATTGTGTTTTTAAATGATTAAATGCTGATGATAAAATGGCGGAGTATGAAAGGTTCCCGATAACGATGAGGAAAACCAATCGTATATATCAAAGTTATAATAAGACTTATTCGAATGAAAGGTCGAAGTTGTTCTGCTGAAGCTGTGACAAAATTGGCTACTCTGAAAAGGAATCGTAAGGTTGTTTTTGCTGATAAATGCTAAAGAATTCGCCGCGATACGTGTTAAACTATGACTTTGGGTTCAAGAGTTTTTCATGTGTATAGATCTTTTCTTCTGTAGATGAAGTGCGGTCGGTTCAACTTCTCGATTTAGGTATTTCCAAGAATCCTGATAGGTTTGTACGCGGATTGTAAACGTTGAGATACAAATGAGGTTTAAGATAGAATCAAGTGGCAAGCTTGAAGAATTATTTAGTTTCATATGTTATAATCAATATTTTAATTTAATTCATTTTAATTGTCTAAAGTTAGCAGTCCAATAGTCTGATGGTTCAATGATTTATATATAATTTAATATATAATATTCGAATTACATAATACGTATCGTGACCCGTGTACCGGTCTCAGTGTCGATCACAACTCAAAGTATATATATATTTTGGAATCAACCTCAACCCTGTATAGCCAACTCCAACATTCACATATAGAGTGTCTATGGTTGTTCCGAAATATATATATAGATGGGTCGATATGATAGGTCGAAACCTTGTGTACGTGTCCCGTTATTTAAAGTGCGTAAAATAAATAACAGAACTTAAATGACAATAAATTAAATGCGTAAAGTAAATAACAGAAATTAAATGACGATAAATAAAATTGCGATAAATTAAATGTTAATCAGTTAGCTGGGAACAGTTAGCCGGAACAGTTAGCGTGAAATCCTATCACAATTCCAATTAATTAATTCGTTTGTTTCTAACACTTTTTATTTTTGTCCAATGTTTTCTTCGTTATGCCACTTGTTGGATTCTGATAGGTCAAAATCCAAATATGAAATTTGAATAGAAATGGTTATTCTGTGGTGAACGGATACGTATATCGGTAGTTGTAAGTAGGATAGAAAATGATTGTTGAATCAGATTCGAAGAATGTACAGTGTAACTTTTTAATGTGAAATCTGAATATTTCTCGGGTACTACCCACCCGTTAAAATATTTTCATCATTCACAGTTTGTACGAAAGAATTTTAATTACAATCTTTATGAAAATATACTTGCATATATATTTTCTTCGGATGTAATCATAGATTTAATGAGTCAATAAGATATTATACTCATTTGATTTATTGTTGGCACTTGATTATATGACCTCTAGAACATTAGAGACTACATAATTGCCATGTCGAACGGAAATAAATGTGATAGAACGATAAGTAAAGCGAAGATAATCGATATAAAATGATATGTAAAACGAAGATCATACTCGAGGTACAGATAGTGATATTGAGGTGAGTGATGTTGATATCCGAGGTACAAATTGTGATGTTGAGGTTTACGACGCGGTTGTGGTTGAGGGTGATATGGGTACTGTCGGTGTTGATGATGGTGGTACGGATTATGCTGCTGGTGCTGCTGCTGGTGTTTGTAACCTTCGCACCGTATTCTCCAAAGCCGTCACGCGAGCGCGAAGTTCGTTAACTTCTGCTAGTACACCGGGATGATTGGTGGTTGGAGTGAGCGAATGAACAAGATCTGAAATATGGGATAGTATATAATCGTGACGAGATACTCTAGAAATGAGAGTGAAAATGGTTTCTCGAACAGGTTCGCCGGTAAGTGCTTCAGGTTCATCGCCAAGAGGGCAATTTGGTGGATGGAAGGGATCACCCTCTTCATGTCTCCAGTGACTTAGTATATTACGAACCCACCCCCAATTCATCCAGAATAGATGATGGGAGATTGGTTGATCCATTCCGGTGATGCTGCCTTCGGAGCTTGAATGAAAATCCATATCGGCATAGCTGTCATAATCTGAGGAATTTGAACTAGATGCGAAATCCATCTTGTATAATCGGAAAAATGAATTTTTGGTATGAAATAGATTATAGAAATTAGATTTGGTACTCTTCTATACATACTTTACATATGTATATATAATACCAAAATCCCGTAAATTACGGAGAATCTTTGAAAAGATGTCAACTAAAGTCCAAAGTAACAGATATGCTAAAATATGAATTTTGTCTATACACTATCGATGCACTAAATGCAGTAAGACGTGTCTAGACTTATGAATGATAAGCAGGCAATTCCCTAAGGATGATAAGCAAATAATTTACGACTAGAAATGATAAGCAAAACTTTTGACATGCAGGCACGGTCGAAGTCCAGACTCATTAATGTATTCTAACAACTACCAGTTAGACACATAAATGGGAGACCTGGTTCGCTAAGACCACCGCTCTGATACCACCTGTAAAGACCCGTCCTAATCCTCCTGGACGAAGTCATTAACATTTGGTTCCATTGCGATGATCGACTCCAAGTAATGTCCTTAACATGAGCAAATGCACAGCGGAAGACTTAATTCGTACCTGAGAATAACATGCTTTAAAACGTCAACATAAAGTTGGTGAGATATATAGGTTTAATGCTAGCAGCGTTATAACAATGGATCACAAGATTTCATGTGTAAACATTTTAATAAAAATATTCTAAGTGGTTGAGCACTTGGTAACCATACTTAACATTTAATCACGTCGCATATTCCCTTTATTATGAAATCTTACTACACCGTACCAAGTGTAGTCACGAAACGAAGTACTGTGCAACCGTTGAATACTGGTCGTCCAGTCCGGTTGGGGTTGTCAGGCCCGATAGATCTATCAACAGGATTCGCGTTTACAATACCGCTGTAAATAATAGTTACCAAGCTACAGGGAAGTATGCCAGTGGTACAACTCAACGTAGAATATATTTTTCAGTTACTTGTGTCCATAACGTAAAACATAAAATACATGTATTCTCATCCCAAAATATTTAGAGTTTAAAAGGGACTATATACTCACCATACTGTATTTTGTAGTAAAAATACATATAACATCATTGATCAAGTATAAGGTTGACCTCGGATTCACGAACCTATATCATTTGTATCTTAATTAATACACATAGTCGTAAGCAAACAAATTGATATACTATGTTTTCAGTTATATGTTATATTTATTATTAGTTGTGATATATTTTTATATTATTAATTTAGCTACTTCATTATATATTCATTTTTTTTTTTTTTTTATATGAAAGTATTTATATATTTAAAATATAAGTATTAATATAATTAATCTTTTATTTATAACGTATCAGTTATAATACTACTAAATTTAGTATAATGATAGTAAAAATAACTTTGATAGTACTAGTGAAAATAATGATAGTATTAGTAGTTTTATCAAAATGTTAGATTAAAAGTAATGATACTTTTAATATTATTAGTAGTTTTAATAAAAAGATAAGTTTAATGATAAAGATAATAAAAATAATATTTTGAATAATAATACCTAATACTTACTGGTAATAATACTAATCATAATAACATTAATGATAATAATAATAATATTCCTAATCATATGAATAACAATAATAATAGTTATACTAGTAATAACTGTAATTATAATACTTCAATCATTATAAACATATTAATGATATTTATAATAATATCAATTTACTACAATAATAATTAATATTAATATTAATAATAATAATAATAAAGATGAAAATAAAAGTGTGTATACCCCTTTGGAAGATTTTCTAAAAAAATTGCCAACGACGGGGCTCGAACCCGCGACCTCTAGTTACCCCGACCACTACACAAACCATCCAGCTATCCTTGTTTATCCGAAAGAAACCCAAATCAAAGTTATTTAAACCCGTATCTGTTTTACCCTATTCCCTTTTCTTCTCCAATAACACTTCCTCGATCCAGACCATGATTATCTTCAAATTTAAATGGTTTGTTTTAACAATTGTAATTGAAACGTAACTTAACTGGTATTAACAGATTAGAATTTTAAAAAAAATCAAAACAGAATTTAGAAAGGCCTGCTGTAACAGTCCGCTAAATAAAATATGAACTAAAAATCGGTTTTCGAATTCTAGATCGTTTTAGGTGAAAATCATAACATGAAAAAGGTCTTAAATCGTTTGTGTAAACTTTCTGGATCATCAATTTATCCTAAAACATCAATTAGAGTTCGAATTTCACTATGAACATCTCGGTTGACCTTTAAAAACTTGAATTTTGACTTCTAAATTAGAATTCAATATAAAGATTTAGGTTACGAAACTTTACAGACAGTTTGAAAACATGATTACTAAAAAGATTGCACTATTATATTTTGATCACTGGTTCATATTCGAAATATAGGCAAAAAGTTGGATGGGCAGGGAACCGACAGTTTCCTCATTTTTTTTTTTAAAGAAATCTGTTTTTAATTATCAGTTATAAGTGTTATTTGTGATGGTGAGCTGAACGAATTGTGTGCACAGATTGATAGACTTGCTTCGATATATATATTATGAGTGCTTTAACAACATGATTCAATCCAAGGGGTAACAAACAAAATCATGTAAAGCAGATTTGAAATAAATAAATAAAATAACATTGTGGTTGATATTTAGTTGATTTTTGGATTAGAACTGTTACGTAATTTGATTTGTTAACAAAATTAGGGACAGTATTTAACCACTAAAAGAAAAGAAACAAAAATTTGGAAAGTCGATAGATACGTTTCACAATTTCAAACACTTATATATATATATATTTTTAGTTAATTAATAATTAATAAATATAATATATATATTACCAATAATTATGCTGCAATATAAAAAAAATAATAACAATTATAGCACTTTTAGTAATAATATTAATACCATTGATATCAATAATAAAATTAGTGACAATATAAATGATAATATTAATAAGTAAATATAATAATTATATTAAATATAACAAATTACGTATATCAAATAAAAGAAATTAATAATAATAATAATACTGATGTTAAAATAAAATAAAATATTAATAACTATAATTAAATTTGTATTTACAATTAATATTTTAATGTTTTATTATATTAATTTTTGTAATACCTAATAATCAGATCATATGTTATATAATTACATATATTGAATATTTATATACCTATATATAATTATTTGTTCGTGAATCGTCAGGCACGGTCAGAAAGGTATCTGATTATAGATTTCTAAATTTCTAGACTCAACATTAAGGTTTTTGCTTATCGTGTCGGAAACATATAAAGTATAAGGTTTAAATTTGGTCGGAAATTTCCGGGTCGTTACACACAGCTTTTAGATGTATATACTATTGGTATATACACTCCAATGATCAGCTCTTAGCAGCCCATGTGAGTCACTTAACACATGTGAGAACCATCATTTGGCAACTAGCATGAAATATCTCATAAAATTACAAAAATATGAGTAATCATTTATGACTTATTTACATGAAAACAAAATTACATATCCTTTATATCTAATCCATATACCAACGACCAAAAACACCTATAAACACTTTCATTCTTCAATTTTCTTCATCTAATTGATCTCTCTCAAGTTCCATCTTCAAGTTCTAAGTGTTCTTCATAAATTCCATAAGTATAGTTTCATAAAAATCAAGAATACTTCCAAGTTTGCAAGTCTACTTCCAAGCTTTCTAATCCATTCCAAGTAATCATCTAAGATCAAGGAACCTTTGTTATTTACAGTAGGTTATCTTTCTAATTAAAGGTAATATTCATATTCAAACTTTGATTCAATTTCTACAACTATAACAATCTTATTTCGAGTGAAAATCTTACTTGAACTGTTTTCGTGTCATGATTCTGCTTCAAGAACTTTCAAGCCATCCAAGGATCCTTTGAAGCTAGATCCATTTTTCTAATTTCCAGTAGCTTTATCCAGAAAACTTGAGGTAGTAATGATGTTCATAACATCATTCGATTCATACATATAAAGCTATCTTATTCGAAGGTTTAAACTTGTAATCACTAGAACATAGTTTAGTTAATTCTAAACTTGTTCGCAAACAAAAGTTAATCCTTCTAACTTGACTTTTAAAATCAACTAAACACATGTTCTATATCTATATGATATGCTAACTTAATGATTTAAAACTGGAAAACACGAAAAACACCGTAAAACCGGATATACGCCGTCGTAGTAACACCGCGGGCTGTTTTGGGTTAGTTAATTAAAAACTATGTTAAACTTTGATTTAAAATTAGTTCTTCTGGGAAAATGATTTTTCTTATGAACATGAAACTATATCCAAACATCATGGTTAAACTCAAAGTGAAAGTATGTTTTCTAAAATGGTCATCTAGACGTCGTTCTTTCGACTGAAATGACTACCTTTACAAAAATGACTTGTAACTTATATTTCTGACTATAAACCTATAATTTTTCTGTTTAGATTCATAAAATAGAGTTCAATATAAAACCATAGCAATTTGATTCACTCAAAACGGATTTAAAATGAAGAAGTTATGGGTAAAACAAGATTGGATAATTTTTCTTGTTGTAGCTACGTGAAAATTGGTAACAAATCTATATTAATCATATCCTAGATAACTTATATTATATTATACATGTATTCTAATATATTATGTAATCTTGGGATACCATAGACACGTATGCAAATGTTTTGACATATCATATCGAACCATGTATATATATTATTTAGAACAACCATAGACACTCTATATGCAGTAATGTGGGAGTTAGCTATACAGGGTTGAGGTTGATTCCAAAAATATATATACTTTGAGTTGTGATCTAGCCTGAGACGTATATACACTGGGTCGTGGATTGATTCAAGATAATATATATATCGATTTATTTCTGTACATCTAATTGTGGACAACTAGTTATAGGTTACTAACGAGGACAGCTGACTTAATAAATTTAAAACAGTAAAACGTATTTAAAATGTTGTAATTATATTTTGAACATACTTTGATATATATGTACATATTTGTTATAGGTTCGTGAATCGACCAGTGGCCAAGTCTTACTTCTCGACGAAGTAAAAATCTGTGAAAGTGAGTTATAGTCCCACTTTTAAAATCTAATATTTTGGGATGAGAATACATGCAGTTTTATAAATGTTTTACGAAATAGACACAAGTAAATGAAACTACATTATATGGGTGAATGATCGAAGCCGAATATGCCCCTTTTTCTTGGTAGCCTAAGAATTAGTAAACCGATCTACTAATTGATGCGAATCCTAAAGATAGATCTATTGGGCCTAACGAACCCCATCCAAAGTACCGGATGCTTTAGTACTTCGAATTCGTTTTTATCATGTCCGAAGGATTTCCCGAAATGATAGGGGATATTCTTATATGCATCTTGTTAATGTCAGTTACCAGGTGTTCACCATATGAATGAAATTTATCTCTATGTATGGGATGTATATTGAAATATGAAATCTTGTGGTCTATTATTATGATTTGATGATATATAGGTTAAACCTATAACTCACCAACATTTTTGTTGACGTTTTAAACATGTTTATTCTCTGGTGATTATTAAGAGCTTCCGCTGTTGCATACTAAAATAAGGACAAGATTTGGAGTCCATGCTTGTATGATATTATGTAAAAACTGCATCCAAGAAACTTATTTTTGATGTAATATATTCTTATTGTAAACCATTATGTAATGGTCGTGTGTAAACGGTATATTTTAGATTATCATTATTTGATAATCTACGTAATGCTTTTTAAACCTTTATAGATAAAATAAAGGTTATGGTTGTTTTAAAAATGAATGCAGTCTTTGAAAAATGTCTCATATAGAGGTCAAAACATTGCGACGAAATCAATTAATATGGAACGTTTATAATCAATATGAACGGGACATTTCAGTTGGTATCCGAGCGTTGGTCTTAGAGAACCAAAAAATTGCATTAGTGTGTCTTACCGAGTTTGTTAGGATGCATTAGTGAATCTGGACTTCGACCGTGTTTTTCTTCAAAAACGATTGCTTAACATTTTTGTTTTTGGAAACTATATATTATTAACATGTAAATATTATGTGATATATTAATCTCTTAACGTGTTTGATATTGTGTGATAGATGTCTACCTCTAGTACAAATCTCATTGATTCACCTAATAATAATGAAGAATCAAGTATATTTTGGGAAGATTCACAAATTCCCGAAGAGGAACCGGAAGAGGAGGAACCGGAAGAGGAGGAACCGGAAGAGGAGGAACCGGAAGAGGAGGAACCGGAAGAAGAGGAACCAGAAGAGGAGGAATTGGAAGAGGAGGAACCAGAAGAAGAAGAGGTTCTGGAGGAAGAAATATTGATACCTATAGTAAATCGATTAAATAAAAGAAAATCCTCAACCAACGGATCAAAGTTAATAATGGTCAATGGTGTTTCCGCAGAGGAAGCAAAATATTGGGAGGATTACCAATTTTCCGATGAATCGGATCCCGATGAGGATTCCGATGATGTTATAGAAATTACCTCGACCCAATTTAATAAAGCGAAAGAAAATAATAAGGGAAAAGGTATAAAAATAGAGAAACCCGATTCCAACCCCGATGAACTTTATATGTATCGACAACATCCGTATTTCCTAAAATGTAACAATAACCCGGGAACCTCTAAACCACCAGGTTTTTCTAAACCATTATGGAAAACGACGGATCGTATTAGAGGAACATCATATATTCCTAGAACATTAGAAAAACGAACCAAGTCCGAAGAAGAAGAAACCAGTGATTCAGATTAGAGGGTTGTAATCATGTTGTGTATTATATGTATTGTATTGTACTTGTACTTTTATGTTCTATGTGAAAATTGCTTGTATTGTTTGATAATTATCTTTTACGAATCTAATCCTTGTCTATTTTACAGTATAAAAACAAAATGGACGTTAAGGGTAGACAACCGAATATTTTAGAAGACCTACCAGAGGATATGATTGAGGAAATCTTGTCTAGAGTCAGTTAGAATTCATCAGCATATTTAGTTATGGCGAAATTAACTTGTCAAACATTTGAAAGACTTTCCGAAAATGCCTTAGTTTATAAAAGGCTTTCCTTTGATAGGTAGGGTATATCACATTGGGGAGACCGTAAGTTATGCCGTGTTTTCTTTAAAGCATCAAATGCGGGGAACCCAAATGCAATTTTATGCTACGGGTTAAGAACCTATTTTGACTCAACATATCCCAACATAGGATTTCGTAAATTAGAAAGAGCTTCTAACATGCAACATAAAGAAGCATGTTATGCTTACGGGTTAGTGATGTTCGCTTCTTACCAAAGTGAGAAAAAGAACATCGGATTGCAACTTTTAAATAAAACCTTCCCACAAGTGACGGATTCAGTAGTTGGGGTGAGAAACAAGGTTTTTAGATTATTACGGGGCTGTTGGACATTACGAAACCCTCGTCCTTTTGACGACATTACAACATGCTGCCTAGCCAATGGTAATAACGGTTATTTTCCACAAGACCAAGGATGGGAAGTCGTCTTAGTAAAACCAGAATGCATGACTTGTTTCTGGACTTATGAATTACGTGTCTTTATTTCCTTTGCTGAACAACTTGCGTATTAACTAGGTTTATCTTCAAAACTGTCCTGTATCAAAGTGTACTATATTTCATGTTATATGTAATATAGCGATGTTGTAAGTTTGAAGAATATTTATATGTGATATATTATTATAATCAGTTTTTCATATGGAATTGTAGTAGTTGAATTGTATATTAGCTACTAAGTATGAACTTAACGGGTAGGTAGTACCCAAATTTAAACTTATAAAACGCTAATATGAAGAAAGAGATTTTATAAATGAGTTCATATTATGCTACGAAATACTATTGACTACTCTTAATATTCTGTATGATTAACTCGATTCAGTTGGCTATTTTGAAGGAAATGGCACCGACTACTCGACAAACCATGAATATGAGCGAAGAGGAATTTCGTACCTTTTTTTTGCTGCAAACATAGCCGCAGTACAGGCTGCGTTACATACCAATAATAACTCTGAATCTAGCAATGCAGCTAACGGCACAAGAAATCGTGTAGAATGCTCCTACAAAGAATTCACTGCTTACAAACCTTTGGAATTTGATGGAACCGAAGGACCAATTGGATTGAAACGGTGGACCGAGAAAGTCGAATCGGTGTTTGCCATAAGTAAGTGTACTGAAGAGGATAAAGTTAAGTACGCTACACATACCTTCACAGGTACTGCGTTAACGTGGTGGAACACCTATCTTGAACAGGTAGGACAAAATGCTGCTTACGCACTACCGTGGTCGGCATTCAAGCAATTGATGAACGAGCAGTACCGTCCTAGAAACGAAGTCAATAAACTCAGGGCAGAACTTAGAGAGTTACGAACACAAGGGTTCGACGTTACCACATATGAACGACGATTCACAGAGTTGTGACTATTGTGTCCGTGAGTATTTGAAGATGAAGAAGAGAAGATCGACGCGTTTGTAAAAGGGTTACCAGTAAGGATTCAAGAAGATGTGAGTTCACACGAGCCCGCTTCTATACAGAAGGCAAGTCGAATGGCTCATAAACTCATAAATCAGATCGAGGGAAGAATTAAAGAACAGGCGACCGAAGAAGCCAACACAAAACAACTCAAGAGGAAGTGGGAGGAAAACGGTGACAAGAGTCACCAGTACAACAACAACAACAATTACAACCACAATCGCAACAACTATCCCAACAACCGCAACAACAATCGCAACAATAACCGCAATCTTAACAATAACTACAAAAAACATCCCAACAACAACAACAACTAAAACAACCGTTTCAACAACAATAACAATCCCAACAACAACCTCAATAACAACAACGGCAACAAAAACCAAAAACAGCCATGTCATAGGTGTGAAGAAAATCATCAGGGGTTTTGCACGACATTTTGCAACGGGTGTAAAAGAAATGGTCATAGCGCGACAAAGTGTGAGGTCTACGGACCAAAGTTTAACAGAACTAAAGGAACAAATAATGTCAGAACAAGTAATGCCGAAACGAATAGTGTCGCAGCAAGTAATACCAACGCTGTTTGTTATAAATGTGGAAAACCGGGTCACATTATTAGAAATTGCCCGAATAAGGGGAATACTAATGGGCAGGGTCGTGGAAGAGTTTTCAATATTAATGCGGCACAAGCACAGGAAGACCCGGAGCTTGTTACGGGTACGTTTCTTATTGACGATAAATCTGCTTATGTTTTATTTGATTCGGGTGTGGATAGAAGCTATATGAGTAGAGAATTTTTTGCTAAATTAAGTTGCCCATTGACGCCTTTGGATAGTAAATTTTTACTCGAATTAGCAAATGGTAAATTAATTTCAGCAGATAATATATGTCGGAATCGAGAAATTAAACTGGTTAGCGAAACATTTAAGATTGACTTGATACCAGTAGAGTTAGGGAGTTTTGATGTGATAATCGGTATGGACTGGTTGAAAGAAGTGAAAGCAGAGGTAGTTTGTTACAAAAATGCAATTCGCATTATACGAGAAAAAGGAAAACCCTTAATGGTGTACGGAGAAAAGAACAACGCGAAGTTAAATCTTATTAGTAACCTGAAGGCACAAAAACTAATAAGAAAAGGTTGCTATGATGTGCTAGCACACGTTGAGAAAGTCAATTCCGAAGAAAAGAACATCAATGATATTCCCGTCGCAAAAGAATTTCCTGATGTATTTCCGAAAGAATTACCGGGACTACCTCCACACAGATCCGTTGAATTTCAAATAGACCTTGTACCGGGAGCTGCACCAATAGCTCGTACTCCATACAGACTCGCACCTAGCGAAATGAAGGAACTTCAGAGCCAATTACAAGAACTATTAGAGCGTGGTTTCATTCGACCAAGCACATCACCGTGGGGAGCTCCTGTTTTGTTTGTCAAGAAGAAGGATGGTACATTTAGGTTGTGTATTGACTACCGAGAGTTGAACAAACTTACCATCAAGAACCGCTACCCACTACCGAGAATTGACGACTTATTTGATCAACTACAAGGCTCGTCTGTTTATTCGAAGATCGATTTACGTTCTGGATATCATCAAATGCGGGTGAAGGAGGATGATATTCCAAAGACTGCTTTTAGGACGCGTTACGGTCATTACGAGTTTATGGTTATGCCGTTTGGATTGACTAACGCACCAGCTGTGTTCATGGACCTCATGAACTGAGTGTGTGGGCCATATCTTGACAAGTTTGTCATTGTTTTCATCGATGACATACTTATTTACTCGAAGAATGATCAAGAGCACAAGGAACATTTGAGAAAAGTGCTAGAGTTGCTGAGAAAAGAAAAACTGTACGCTAAGTTTTCAAAGTGTGCATTTTGGCTGGAAGAAGTTCAATTCCTCGGTCACATAGTGAACAAAGAAGGTATTCAGGTGGATCCAGCAAAGATCGAAACCGTTGAAAAGTGGAAAACCCCGAAAACTCCGAAACACATACGCCAATTTTTAGGGCTGGCTGGTTATTACAGGAGATTCATCCAAGATTTTTCCAAAATAACAAAACCCTTGACTGCATTAACGCATAAAAGGAAGAAATTTGAATGGAAGGATGAACAAGATAAAGCATTTCAATTGTTGAAGAAAAAGTTAACTACGGCACCTATATTGTCATTACCTGAAGGGAATGATGATTTTGTGATATATTGTGACGCCTCAAAGCAAGGTCTCGGTTGTGTATTAATGCAACGAACGAAGGTAATTGCTTATGCGTCTAGACAATTGAAGATTCACGAGCAAAATTATACAACGCATGATTTGGAATTAGGCGCGGTTGTTTTTGCATTAAAGACTTGGAGGCACTACTTATATGGGGTCAAAAGTATTATATATACCGACCACAAAAGTCTTCAACACATATTTAATCAGAAACAACTGAACATGAGGCAGCGTAGGTGGATTGAATTGTTGAAAGATTACGACTTTGAGATTCGTTACCACCCGGGGAAGGCAAATGTGGTAGCCGACGCCTTGAGCAGAAAGGACATAGAACCCATTTCAAGTAAAATCTATGAACATAATGATTCACAATAACCTTACTACTCAAATAAAGGAGGCACAACAAGGAGTTTTAAAAGAGGGAAATTTAAAGAATGAAATACCAAAAGGATCGGAGAAGCATCTTAATATTCGGGAAGATGGAACCCGGTATAGGGCTGAAAGAATTTGGGTACCAAAATTTGGAGATATGAGAGAAATGGTACTTAAAGAAGCTCATAAAACCAGATACTCAATACATCCTGGAACGGGGAAGATGTACAAGGATCTCAAGAAACATTTTTAGTGGCCAGGTATGAAAGCCGATGTTGCTAAATACGTAGGAGAATGTTTGACGTGTTCTAAGGTCAAAGCGGAGCATCAGAAACCATCAGGTCTACTTCAACAACCCGAAATCCCGGAATGGAAATGGGAAAACATTACCATGGATTTCATCACTAAATTGCCAAGGACTGCAAGTGGTTTTGATACTATTTGGGTAATAGTTGATCGTCTCACCAAATCAGCACACTTCCTGCCAATAAGAGAAGATGACAAGATGGAGAAGTTAGCACGACTGTCTTTGAAGGAAGTCGTCTCCAGACATGGAATACCAATCTCTATTATCTCGGATAGGGATGGCAGATTTATTTCAAGATTCTGGCAGACATTACAGCAAGCATTAGGAACTCGTCTAGACATGAGTACTGCCTATCATCCACAAACTAATGGGCAGAGCGAAAGGACGATACAAACGCTTGAAGACATGCTACGAGCATGTGTTATTGATTTCGGAAACAGTTAGGATCGACATCTACCGTTAACAGAATTTTCCTACAACAACAGCTACCATTCAAGCATTGAGATGGTGCCGTTTGAAGCACTTTATGGTAGAAAGTGCAGGTCTCCGATTTGTTGGAGTGACGTGGGAGATAGACAGATTACGGGTCCGGAGATAATACAAGAAACTACCGAGAAGATCATCCAAATTCAACAACGGTTGAAAACCGCCCAAAGTCGACAAAAGAGCTACGCCGACATTAAAAGAAAAGATATAGAATTTGAAATTGGAGAGATGGTCATGCTTAAGGTTGCACCTTGAAAAGGCTTTGTTCGATTTGGTAAACGAGGGAAATTATATCCAAGGGATATTGGACCATTCAAGATTATTGATCGTGTCGGACCAGTAGCTTACCGACTTGAGTTACCTCAACAACTCGCGGCTGTACATAACACTTTCTACATCTCGAATTTTAAGAAATGTTTTGCTAAAGAAGATCTCACTATTCCGTTAGACGAAATCCAAATCAACGAAAAACTTCAATTCATCGAAGAACCCGTCGAAATAATGGATCGTGAGGTTAAAAGACTTAAACAAAACAAGATACCAATTGTTAAGGTTCAATGGAATGCTCGTAGAGGACCCGAGTTCACCTGGGAATGAGAAGATCAGATGAAGAAGAAATACCCGCACTTATTTCCAGAAGATACGTCAACACCTCCAACTGCTTAAAATTTCGGGACGAAATTTATTTAACGGGTAGGTACTGTAGTGACCCGAACTTTTCCATGTTTATATATATTAAATGAAATTGATATTTACATGATTAAGTGTTTCCAACATGTTAAGCAATCAAACTTGTTAAGACTTGATTAATTGAAATAGGTTTCACATAGACAATTGACCACCCAAGTTGACCGGTGATTCACGAACGTTAAAACTTGTAAAAACTATATGATGACATATATATGATTATATATATAGTTAACATGATATTATGATAAGTAAGTATCTCATTAGGTATTTTAACAATGAGTTATATACATAAAATTGAGTTTATTAAATTAAAAAACTCGAAAACGATATATATAACGATTATCGTTATAACAACGTCTTACTAGGTACATATGAATCATATTAAGATATTGATACACTTGGTTAATTATGTTAAATTATAAGTAAATATATCATTAAGTGTATTAACAATGAACTACATATGTAAAAATAAGACTACTAACTTAATGATTTCGAAACGAGACATATATGTAACGATTATCGTTGTAACGACATTTAACTGTATATATATCATACTAAGATATATTATATATCATAATATCATGATAATGTAACAATTTAACATCTCATTTGATATAATAAACAATGGGTTAACAACATTTAACAAGATCGTTAACCTAAAGGTTTCAAAACAACATTTACATGTAACGACTAATGATGACTTAACGACTCAGTTAAAATGTATATACATGTAGTGTTTTAATATGTATTCATACACTTTTTAAAGACTTCAAGACACTTATCAAAATACTTCTACTTAACAAAAATGCTTACAATTACATCCTCGTTCAGTTTCATCAACAATTCTACTCGTATGCACCCGTATTCGTACTCGTACAATACACAGCTTTTAGATGTATGTACTATTGGTATATACACTCCAATTATCAGCTCTTAGTAGCCCATGTGAGTCACCTAACACATTTGGGAACCATCATTTGGCAACTAGCATGAAATATCTCATAAAATTACAAAAATATGAGTAATCATTCATGACTCATTTACATGAAAACAAAATTACATATCCTTTATATCTAATCCATATACCAACGACCAAAAACACCTACAAACACTTTCATTCTTCAATTTTATTCATATAATTGATCTCTCTCAAGTTCCATCTTCAAGTTCTAAGTGTTCTTCATAAATTCCATAAGTATAGTTTCATAAAAATCAAGAATACTTCCAAGTTTGCAAGTCTACTTCCAAGCTTTCTAATCCATTCCAAGTAATCATCTAAGATCAAGGAGCCTTTGTTATTTACAGTAGGTTATCTTTCTAATTAAAGGTAATATTCATATTCAAACTTTGATTCAATTTCTACAACTATAACAATCTTATTTCGAGTGAAAATCTTACTTGTACTGTTTTCGTGTCATGATTCTGCTTCAAGAACTTTCAAGCCATCCAAGGATCCTTTGAAGCTAGATCCATTTTTTTCATTTCCAGTAGCTTTATCCAGAAAACTTGAGGTAGTAATGATGTTCATAACATCATTCGATTCATACATATAAAGCTATCTTATTCGAAGGTTTAAACTTGTAATCACTAGAATATAGTTTAGTTAATTCTAAACTTGTTCGCAAACAAAAGTTAATCCTTCTAACTTGACTTTTAAAATCAACTAAACACGTGTTCTATATCTATATGATATGCTAACTTAATGATTTAAAATCGGAAAACACGAAAAACACCATAAAACCGGATATACGTCGTCGTAGTACCACCGCAGGCTATTTTGGGTTAGTTAATTAAAAACTATGTTAAACTTTGATTCACTCAAAACGGATTTAAAATGAAGAAGTTATGGGTAAAACAAGATTGGATAATTTTTCTTGTTGTAGCTACGTGAAAATTGGTAACAAATCTATATTAATCATATCTTAGCTAACTTATATTGTATTATACATGTATTCTAATATATTATGTAATCTTGGGATACCATAGACACGTATGCAAATGTTTTGACATATCATATCGACCCATGTATATATATTATTTGGAACAACCATAGACACTCTATATGCAGTAATGTGGGAGTTAGCTGTACAGGGTTGAGGTTGATTCTAAAAATATATATACTTTGAGTTGTGATCTAACTTGAGACGTGTATACACTGGGTCGTGGATTGAGTCAAGATAATATATATCGATTTATTTCTGTACATCTAATTGTGGACAACTAGTTATAGGTTACTAACAAGGACAGCTGACTTAATAAATTTAAAACAGTAAAACGTATTAAAAATGTTGTAATTATATTTTGAACATACTTTGATATATATGTACATATTTTTTATAGGTTCGTGAATCGACCAGTGGCCAAGTCTTACTTCCCGACGGAGTAAAAATCTGTGAAAGTGAGTTATAGTCCCACTTTTAAAATCTAATATTTTGGGAAGAGAATATATTCAGTTTTATAAATGTTTTACGAAATAGACACAAGTAAATGAAACTACATTATATGAGTGAATGATCGAAGCCAAATATGCCCCTTTTGCTTGGTAGCCTAAGAATTAGTAAACCGATCTACTAATTGACGCGAATCCTAAAGATAGATCTATTGGGCCTAACGAACCCCATCCAAAGTACCGGATGCTTTAGTACTTCGAATTCGTTTTTATCATGTCCGAAGGATTTCCCGGAATGATAGGGGATATTCTTATATGCATCTTGTTAATGTCGGTTACCAGGTGTTCACCATATGAATGAACTTTATCTCTATGTATGGGATGTATATTGAAATATGAAATCTTGTGGTCTATTATTATGATTTGATGATATATAGGTTAAACCTATAACTCACCAACATTTTTGTTGACGTTTTAAGCATGTTTATTCTCATGTGATTATTAAGAGCTTTCGCTGTTGTATACTAAAATAAGGACAAGATTTGGAGTCCATGCTTGTATGATATTATGTAAAAACTGCATCCAAGAAACTTATTTTTGATGTAATATATTCTTATTGTAAACCATTATGTAATTGTCGTGTGTAAACGGTATATTTTAGATTATCATTATTTGATAATCTACGTAATGCTTTTTAAACCTTTATAGATAAAATAAAGGTTATGGTTGTTTTAAAAATGAATGCAGTCTTTGAAAAACGTCTCATATAGAGGTCAAAATCTCGCGACGAAATCAATTAATATGGAACGTTTATAATCAATATGAACGGGACATTTCAGACCGAATCATCAAGAAAAATATTTTCTTGATATATTTAGAGGTTAAATAGAATGAAAGAGTTATGTAACATGGTTCATGATGAGGGTATGATCCGTGAATCTTTATCACGTTCCATTAGAAACTCAGCATGACTTACTGTAATATAATCATGTTGATCAAGTGTCGTTATATTATAATAACTCATGCTTCAATTCCCAACACTACTTCAAAAACATCCATTTTTCGAAATTTTCAGGATTTACAAACTAAAATAGTTTCTTTTGTGATGTAATACAGATAGCGCAAAGAGATAAATGATTTCAGATAAGAATAGTTGTGAAAATATCTTCAGGAATATCGAAGATATTTATAATGAAAGATACGATGATACCTTAGAATTTCTAATATTGAAGGATGTTGAAGAAGATTTGTTCGTAAAGGTTTAGAGTCAGGAGCAAGGTATTCGTTAATGACTTCAGCAGACACTGAATCATTTGGATTCTTTGAAGGCAGGTTTAGTCTTTGTGATTTATCCACAGCCTCCTTCATGGTCTACTCAATCCGTTTTCCAGTTCCAAATCTTCTCTTTTTCTGAGCTTTGCCAACACACTATTCTTTATCATCAAACTTTTGGCTGTTAAGGTCATTTACAGTTTTTGCTGCTTCATCAGCATTTTTCCAAAATTCGGAGCACTAGTTTCGCAGTTTGGGGTGTTTTTCAGAAACTTCACATTCGAAGTATGTAATTCTATAAGATAGACATTATATGTATATATAACTGTTGGCGTAGAATTACTGCAAAATTCGAAATACTGATTGCTAATTCCCGGTAGTTGGTATGGAAATTACCGTTACAAGATGTGGATGAGTACATGATAGGGTTTCAATGAGTATAATGATTTTTCGGAAGGTCAGGGATCAATGAAGCTGTTGGTAAATTTACTGCTAATGTGGTGGAACATGAAAGGTTCCCCAGTAACAAGAACGTATATGTTAAGGTTATAATAAGGCTAATCTGAAAAGTCAAAGTTGACTGGTTAGAAGTGTGGTAAAACTGGATACTTTGAACAGGGATTGCAAGATTATTTTCCGTAATAACAATGCTAAAGGATCTTTCACAGTTTTGAAGTCAAAGTATAGCTTTGAAAAATGTAGAGATCTAAGAATGATGTCACTTGTTAAATCTTGACTTGGATTCTGTTCTGTAATTGAATTTGAATAAGAATGGTTGTTCAGATTTCTATGAACGAATGTATAGCGTTGTGAAAGTAGTGGGTATAGTCAATAATTTTTGAATCAAAATTGAAGAATGTACAGTGTAATATATTAATTGTGAACTTATATATTTTCCGGGTATTACCTACCCGTTAAAAATTTCACAAGTAATATTTTGTACAGAAGAATTTTACTACAGTCTTTATGAAAATATATGTATGAATATTTTCTTCAGATGTAATATAGATTTAATGAGTTAATATCATATTAAGCTCATTTAATTTTCGGCTGGATTAGAAATGAATAATCTCTAAAACATTAAAGATTTCATAATCTTCGTGGAGTATTTTACTAATGTAATCAATACTTCGTTATTCAGTTTTATTGATATTTCCTCAGTGAATCATGTTGGTGCTTATGGAACTCTTGCTAACTTTGCAAGGTATGAATGATGTTTTCTGGAAAGTTTCAAGTACATCGAAAATGAAAGTGTTAAATCAATCATGTATTTGAATAATACACTTGATTTATTATGAAATGGAATCTATTAAGTCGAAGCAGAGATTATAATTAATGATTGTTAAGTCATTAACGAAGGATGTATAGCATATTAGTAACATGAATTAACCGAGTAGTACCTACCAGTTATGATTCACATGTAATAGCTTAGTACGAAAAGATTTACTTTGATTTCAAATTTCACATATATATATAAAATATACATATAATTTCTTCAGGGGAAATGAGTTAATACTTCATAACTCGTTGATACAATATATGCGTTGTTGGTTTGTGATGATGTTGGTGATTATGGAGCTGGTGGAAATCGTGATGTTATAGGTGCTGCTAGTGCTGACGATGCTGATAGTACTGACGTGCTGGTGCTGCTGACGGTACTATTGATGCTGCTTGTATAACAAGTCTAGCTTGTAAATCGCGCACTATTCCTGTCAGGGTTTCACTTTATTATTTCTATCCGCCCACTACTAATTTACAATATATAATCTCTAAAACTTTTAGAAACTACATATTCTCTGCAGAATATTTTTTCGATGAAGTTATGAATCAATACTTCATCATTTGTTGTTGTTGATATTCCTTGGTATCTATAGGGTGTATGACATTGATGCTCGTGGGACAGATTGTGAAGTTGAGGTTTGCGATGCGGTTGTTGTTGGTGGTGGTAATGGTACTGTTGGTGTTGTTATCGGTGGTACTGTTGATGCCGGTGATGCAGCTGGTGCTTGTAACCTTTGCACCATATTCTCCAAAGCCACTACCCGAGCACGAAGCTCGTTGACTTCTTCTATTACACCGAGATGATTGTTGGTTCGGACGAGCGGATGAATAAGATTCAGAATTTGAGATAGTATATTATCGTGACGAGATACTCTAGAAATGAGAGAGAAAATGGTGTCTCGAACAGGTTCGCCGGTAAGTGCTTCAGGTTCTTCGCCAAGAGGGGAATGTGGTGGATGGAAGGGATCACCTTCTTCTTGTCTCCAATGATTAAGTAGGCTACGAACTCATCCCCAATTCATCCAGAATAGGTGATGGCTGATTGTTTGATCCATTCCGGTTACACTGTCTTCGGAATTCAGGTGAATATCCATATCGGAATAGCTGTCAGAGTTTAAGGAATTTGAACTAGATACGGGATCTGTAGTGACCCGAACTTTTCCATGTTTATATATATTAATTGAGATTGATATTTACATGATTAAATGTTTCCAACATGTTAAGCAATCAAACTTGTTAAGACTTGATTAATTGAAATATGTTTCATATAGACAATTGACCACCCAAGTTGACCGGTGATTCACGAACGTTAAAACTTGTAAAAACTATATGATGACATATATATGGATATATATATAGTTAACATGATACTATGATAAGTAAACATATCATTAAGTATATTAACAATGAACTACATATGTAAAAACAAGACTACTAACTTAATGATTTTTTAAACGAGACATATATGTAACGATTATCGTTGTAAAGACATTTAATGTATATATATATATCATATTAAGAGATATTCATACATGATAATATCATGATAATATAATAATTTAAAATCTCATTTGATATTATAAATATTGGGTTAACAACATTTAACAAGATCGTTAACCTAAAGGTTTCAAAACAACACTTACATGTAACGACTAACGATGACTTAACGACTCAGTTAAAATGTATATACATGTAGTGTTTTAATATGTATTTATACACTTTTGAAAGACTTCAATACACTTATCAAAATACTTCTACTTAACAAAAATGCTTACAATTACATCCTCGTTCAGTTTCATCAACAATTCTACTCGTATGCACCCGTATTCGTACTCGTACAATACACAGCTTTTAGATGTATGTACTATTGGTATATACACTCCAATGATCAGCTCTTAGCAGCCCATGTGAGTCACCTAACACATGTGGGAACCATCATTTGGCAACTAGCATGAAATATCTCATAAAATTACAAAAATATGAGTAATCATTCATGACTTATTTACATGAAAACAAAATTACATATCCTTTATATCTAATCCATACACCAACGACCAAAAACACCTACAAACACTTTCATTCTTCAATTTTCTTCATCTAATTGATCTCTCTCAAGTTCTATCTTCAAGTTCTAAGTGTTCTTCATAAATTCCAAAAGTTCTAGTTTCATAAAATCAAGAATACTTTCAAGTTTGCTAGCTCACTTCCAATCTTGTAAGGTGATCATCCAACCTCAAGAAATCTTTGTTTATTACAGTAGGTTATCATTCTAATACAAGGTAATAATCATATTCAAACTTTGGTTCAATTTCTATAACTATAACAATCTTATTTCAAGTGATGATCTTACTTGAACTTGTTTTCGTGTCATGATTCTGCTTCAAGAACTTCGAGCCATCCAAGGATCCATTGAAGCTAGGTCCATTTTTCTCTTTTCCAGTAGGTTTATCCAAGGAACTTAAGGTAGTAATGATGTTCATAACATCATTCGATTCATACATATAAAGCTATCTTATTCGAAGGTTTAAACTTGTAATCACTAGAACATAGTTTAGTTAATTCTAAACTTGTTCGCAAACAAAAGTTAATCCTTCTAACTTGACTTTTAAAATCAACTAAACACATGTTCTATATCTATATGATATGCTAACTTAATGATTTAAAACCTGGAAACACGAAAAACACCGTAAAACCGGATTTACGCCGTCGTAGTAACACCGCGGGCTGTTTTGGGTTAGTTAATTAAAAACTATGATAAACTTTGATTTAAAAGTTGTTATTCTGAGAAAATGATTTTTATTATGAACATGAAACTATATCCAAAAATTATGGTTAAACTCAAAGTGGAAGTATGTTTTCTAAAATGGTCATCTAGACGTCGTTCTTTCGACTGAAATGACTACCTTTACAAAAACGACTTGTAACTTATTTTTCCAACTATAAACCTATACTTTTCTGTTTAGATTCATAAAATAGAGTTCAATATGAAACCATAGCAATTTGATTCACTCAAAACGGATTTAAAATGAAGAAGTTATGGGTAAAACAAGATTGGATAATTTTTCTCATTTTAGGTACGTGAAAATTGGTAACAAATCTATTCCAACCATAACTTAATCAACTTGTATTGTATATTATGTAATCTTGAGATACCATAGACACGTATACAATGTTTCGACCTATCATGTCGACACATCTATATATATTTCGGAACAACCATAGACACTCTATATGTGAATGTTGGAGTTAGCTATACAGGGTTGAGGTTGATTCCAAAATATATATAGTTTGAGTTGTGATCAATACTGAGATACGTATACACTGGGTCGTGGATTGATTCAAGATAATATTTATCGATTTATTTCTGTACATCTAACTGTGGACAACTAGTTGTAGGTTACTAACGAGGACAGCTGACTTAATAAACTTAAAACATCAAAATATATTAAAAGTGTTGTAAATATATTTTTGAACATACTTTGATATATATGTATATATTGTTATAGGTTCGTGAATCAACCAGTGGCCAAGTCTTACTTCCCGACGAAGTAAAAATCTGTGAAAGTGAGTTATAGTCCCACTTTTAAAATCTAATATTTTTGGGATGAGAATACATGCAGGTTTTATAAATGATTTACAAAATAGACACAAGTACGTGAAACTACATTCTATGGTTGAATTATCGAAATCGAATATGCCCCTTTTTATTAAGTCTGGTAATCTAAGAATTAGGGAACAGACACCCTAATTGACGCGAATCCTAAAGATAGATCTATTGGGCCTAACAAACCCCATCCAAAGTACCGGATGCTTTAGTACTTCGAAATTTATATCATATCCGAAGGGTGTCCCGGAATGATGGGGATATTCTTATATATGCATCTTGTTATTGTCGGTTACCAGGTGTTCACCATATGAATGATTTTTATCTCTATGTATGAGATGTGTATTGAAATATGAAATCTTGTGGTCTATTGTTACGATTTGATATATATAGGTTAAACCTATAACTCACCAACATTTTTGTTGACGTTTAAAGCATGTTTATTCTCAGGTGAATATTAAGAGCTTCCGCTGTTGCATACTAAAATAAGGACAAGATTTGGAGTCCATGTTTGTATGATATTGTGTAAAAACTGCATTCAAGAAACTGATTTCGATGTAACATATTTGTATTGTAAACCATTATGTAATGGTCGTGTGTAAACAGGATATTTTAGATTATCAGTATTTGATAATCTACGTAAAGATTTTTAAACCTTTATTTATGAAATAAAGGTTATGGTTTGTTTTAAAAATGAATGCAGTCTTTGAAAAACGTCTCATATAGAGGTCAAAACCTCGCAACGAAATCAATTAATATGGAACGTTTTTAATCAATAAGAACGGGACATTTCAGTTGGTATCCGAGCGTTGGTCTTAGAGAACCAGAAAATTTGCATTAGTGTGTCTTATCGAGTTTGTTAGGATGCATTAGTGAGTCTGGACTTCGACCGTGTTTTCTTTAAAAATGATTGCTTAACATTTTTGTTGGAAACTATATATTTTTAACATATGAATATTATGTGATATATTAATCTCTTAACGTGTTTGATATTATGTGATAGATGTCTACCTCTAGAACAAGTCCCATTGACTCATCTAATAATAATGAAGAGTCAAATGTAAATTGGAATGATTTGTGGACTGATTCACAAGTTCCCGAAGAGGAACCGGAAGAAGAGTCGGAACCGGAAGAAGAATCGGAACCGGAAGAAGAATCGGAACCGGATGAAGAAATAGAACCGGTGGGGGAAATAATAAAACGGTTAAGTAAAAGAAAATCCTCAACCAACCGACCAAAGTTAATTATGGTCAATGGTGTTTCCGCCAAGGAAGCAAAATATTGGGAGGATTACCAATTCTCCGATGAATCGGATTCCGACGAGAATTCCGATGATGTTATAGAAATTACCCCAACTGAATTTAAAAAGGCAAAAGAAAATAATAAGGGAAAGGGCATAAAAATAGAGAAATCTAATTCCAACCCCGATGAACTTTATATGTATCGTCAACCCCCGAAGTCCTTAAGTTGTAACAATGACCCGGGAACCTCTAAACCACCAGGTTTTTCTAAACCAATGTGGACAACGACGGCTCGTATTAGGGGAACATCATATATCCCTAGAAACTTGGCAAAACGAACCAAAACCGAAGAAGAAGAAACGAGCGAGTCGGAATAAGATAGTTGTATTCGTGTGGTGTAATATATGTAATATAGTGTTCTTATGCTTTATGATATATGTAAAAATTACTTGTATTAATAAGTATTTTTTTATGAAACTAACTCTTGTCTATTTTACAGTTTAAAAACACAAAATGGATAGACAACCCAATATTTTAAGAGACCTACCCGGAGACATGATTGATGAAATCTTGTCTAGAGTCGGCCAGAATTCTTTGGCACAACTATTTAAGGCGAGATCAGTTTGTAAGACATTCGAAGAACGTTCCAAGAATGTCTTGGTTTATAAGAGACTTTCGTTTGAAAGATGGGGGATATCACATTGGGAAACCCATAAGTTACGATGTGTTTACTTTGATGCATATATTGCGGGGAACCCAAATGCTATTTTACGCAACGGGTTAAGAAATTATTTTGACTCAATATATCCGAATATTGGACTTCGTGATTTAGAAAAAGCGGCTAACATGCAACATAAAGAAGCATGTTATGCTTACGGATTAGTAATGTTCGCTTCTCACCAAAGTGAGAACAAGAACATCGGGCTACAACTATTAAACAAAACGTTTCCACAAGTGACGGAGTCGGTAATTGGGGTAAGAAATGAGGTTTTTAGATTATTACGGGACTGTTGGACATTACGTAACCCTCGTCCCTTTGATGACGTTACAACACGCTGTCTTATCAACGGCCATAACGGTTATGTTGCACAAGACCAAGGATGGGAAGTAGTCCTAGTAAAACCAGAATGCATGACTTGTTTCTGGACGTATGAATTACGTGTCTTTATTGCCTTTGCCGAACGACTTGTGTACTAGCTAGAATTGTCTTCACAACTATCTTGTATCAAAGTTATTGTGTGCTATATTTCATGCTTTATGTAAAATAAGCGGTATTGTAAGTTTGTAAAATATTGTATAAAAGTTTGAACGCGAAATATTATTACAATCAGTTTTTCATATAGAATTGTAGTAGTTGAATTGTATATTAGCTACTAAGTATGAACTTAACGGGTAGGTACTACCCGAATTTAAACTTATAAAACGCTAATATGAAGAAAAAGCTTTTATAAATGAGTTCATATTATGCTACGAAATACTATTAACTACTCTTAATATTCTGTATGATTAACTTGTTCCATTTAACTATTTTGAAGGAAATGGCACCGACTACTCGACACACCGTGAATATGAATGAAGAGGAATTCCGTACTTTTCTAGCTTCAAACATAGCCGCAGTACAGGCTGCGCTACATACCAACAATAACCTTGGATCTAGCAGTACAGGAAATCGTGTAGGATGCACCTACAAAGAATTCACTGCCTGCAAACCTTTGGAATTTGATGGAACCGAAGGACCGATCGGATTGAAACGGTGGACCGAGAAGGTTGAATCGGTGTTTGCCATAAGTAAGTGTACTGAAGAGGACAAAGTGAAGTACGCTACGCATACCTTCACAGGTTCTGCGTTAACATGGTGGAATACCTATCTAGAGCAAGTGGGACAAGATGATGCGTACGCACTACCGTGGTCAGCATTCAAGCACTTGATGAACGAGAAGTACCGTCCCAGAACCGAGGTCAATAAGCTCAAGACAGAACTTAGAGGGTTACGAACCCAAGGATTTGATATTACCACGTACGAAAGACGATTCACAGAATTGTGCCTATTGTGTCCGGGAGCATTCGAAGATGAGGAAGAGAAGATCGACGCGTTTGTGAAAGGATTACCGGAAAGAATCCAAGAAGATATAAGTTCACACGAGCCCGCCTCCATACAACAGGCATGTAGAATGGCTCACAAACTAGTGAACCAGATTGAAGAAAGAATTAAAGAACAGACTGCTGAAGAGGCCAATGTGAAGCAAGTCAAAAGAAAGTGGGAGGAAAACGGTGATAAGAATCACCAATACAACAACAACAGCAATTACAACAATAATCGCAACAATTATCCCAACAATCGCAACATCAATCGCAACTACAACAAACGGCCCAACAACAACAACAACAACAACAACAACAGCAACTACAACAATCATCCCAACAACAATAATAACCGCAACAACAACAACAATCAGAAGCAGCTATGCCAAAGGTGTGAAAAGAATCACTCGGGGTTCTGCACCAAATTTTGCAACAAGTGTAAAAGAAATGGTCATAGCGCGGTGAAGTGTGAGGTCTACGGACCAGGGGTTAATAGAACGAAAGGAACAAATGGTGTCGGAACGAGTAATGGCGGAGCAAGTAGTGTCGGAGCAAGTTATGCCAATGTAGTTTGTTATAAATGTGGAAAACCAGGCCACATTATTAGAAATTGCCCGAACCAGGAGAACACGAATGGACAAGGCCGTGGAAGAGTTTTCAATATTAATGCGGTAGAGGCACAGGAAGACCCGGAGCTTGTTACGGGTACGTTTCTTATTGACAATAAATCTGCTTACGTTTTATTTGATTCGGGTGCGGATAGAAGCTATATGAGTAGAGATTTTTGTGCTAAATTAAGTTGTCCATTGACGCCTTTGGATAGTAAATTTTTACTCGAATTAGCAAATGGTAAATTAATTTCAGCAGATAATATATGTCGGAATCGAGAAATTAAACTGGTTAGCGAAACATTTAAGATTGATTTGATACCAGTAGAGTTAGGGAGTTTTGATGTGATAATCGGTATGGACTGGTTGAAAGAAGTGAAAGCGGAGATCGTTTGTTACAAAAATGCAATTCGCATTATACGAGAAAAAGGAAAACCCTTAATGGTGTACGGAGAAAAGGGCAACACGAAGCTACATCTTATTAGTAATTTGAAGGCACAAAAACTAATAAGAAAAGGTTGCTATGCTGTTCTAGCACACGTCGAGAAAGTACAAACTGAAGAAAAGAGCATCAATGATGTTCCCATTGCAAAAGAATTTCCCGATGTATTTCCGAAAGAATTACCGGGATTACCCCCACATCGATTCGTTGAATTTCAAATAGATCTTGTACCAGGAGCTGCACCAATAGCTCGTGCTCCTTACAGACTCGCACCCAGCGAGATGAAAGAACTGCAAAGCCAATTACAAGAACTTTTAGAGCGTGGTTTCATTCGACCAAGCACATCACCGTGGGGAGCTCCTGTTTTGTTTGTCAAGAAGAAAGATGGTACATTCAGGTTGTGTATCGACTACCGAGAGTTGAACAAACTTACCATCAAGAACCGCTACCCACTACCGAGAATCGACGACTTATTTGATCAACTACAAGGCTCATCTGTTTATTCAAAGATTGACTTACGTTCCGGGTATCATCAAATGCGGGTGAAAGAAGATGATATTCCAAAGACTGCTTTCAGAACACGTTACGGTCATTACGAGTTTATGGTCATGCCGTTTGGTTTAACTAATGCACCAGCTGTGTTCATGGACCTTATGAACCGAGTGTGTGGACCATACCTTGACAAGTTTGTCATTGTTTTCATTGATGACATACTTATTTACTCAAAGAATGACCAAGAACACGGTGAACATTTGAGAAAGGTGTTAGAAGTATTGAGGAAGGAAGAATTGTACGCTAAGTTTTCAAAGTGTGCATTTTGGTTGGAAGAAGTTCAATTCCTCGGTCACATAGTGAACAAAGAAGGTATTAAGGTGGATCCGGCAAAGATAGAAACTGTTGAAAAGTGGGAAACCCCGAAAACTCCGAAACACATACGCCAGTTTTTAGGACTAGCTGGTTACTACAGAAGGTTCATCCAAGACTTTTCCAGAATAGCAAAACCCTTGACTGCATTAACGCATAAAGGGAAGAAATTTGAATGGAATGATGAACAAGAGAAAGCGTTTCAGTTATTGAAGAAAAAGCTAACTACGGCACCTATATTGTCATTGCCTGAAGGGAATGATGATTTTGTGATTTATTGTGATGCATCAAAGCAAGGTCTCGGTTGTGTATTAATGCAACGAACGAAGGTGATTGCTTATGCGTCTAGACAATTGAAGATTCACGAACAAAATTATACGACGCATGATTTGGAATTAGGCGCGGTTGTTTTTGCATTAAAGACTTGGAGGCACTACTTATATGGGGTCAAAAGTATTATATATACCGACCACAAAAGTCTTCAACACATATTTAATCAGAAACAACTGAATATGAGGCAGCGTAGGTGGATTGAATTATTGAATGATTACGACTTTGAGATTCGTTACCACCCGGGGAAGGCAAATGTGGTAGCCGATGCCTTGAGCAGGAAGGACAGAGAACCCATTCGAGTAAAATCTATGAATATAATGATTCATAATAACATTACTACTCAAATAAAGGAGGCGCAACAAGGAGTTTTAAAAGAGGGAAATTTAAAGGATGAAATACCCAAAGGATCGGAGAAGCATCTTAATATTCGGGAAGACGGAACCCGGTATAGGGCTGAAAGGATTTGGGTACCAAAATTTGGAGATATGAGAGAAATGGTACTTAGAGAAGCTCATAAAACCAGATACTCAATACATCCTGGAACGGGGAAGATGTACAAGGATCTCAAGAAACATTTTTGGTGGCCGGGTATGAAAGCCGATGTTGCTAAATACGTAGGAGAATGTTTGACGTGTTCTAAGGTCAAAGCTGAGCATCAGAAACCATCAGGTCTACTTCAACAACCCGAAATCCCGGAATGGAAATGGGAAAACATTACCATGGATTTCATCACTAAATTGCCAAGGACTGCAAGTGGTTTTGATAGTATTTGGGTAATAGTTGATCGTCTCACCAAATCAGCACACTTCCTACCAATAAGAGAAGATGACAAGATGGAGAAGTTAGCACGACTGTATTTGAAGGAAGTCGTCTCCAGACATGGAATACCAATCTCTATTATCTCTGATAGGGATGGCAGATTTATTTCAAGATTCTGGCAGACATTACAGCAAGCATTAGGAACTCGTCTAAACATGAGTACTGCCTATCATCCACAAACTGATGGGCAGAGCGAAAGGACGATACAAACGCTTGAAGACATGCTACGAGCATGTGTTATTGATTTCGGAAACAGTTGGGATCGACATCTACCGTTAGCAGAATTTTCCTACAACAACAGCTACCATTCAAGCATTGAGATGGCGCCGTTTGAAGCACTTTATGGTAGAAAGTGCAGGTCTCCGATTTGTTGGAGTGAAGTGGGGGATAGACAGATTACGGGTCCGGAGATTATACAAGAAACTACCGAGAAGATCATCCAAATTCAACAACGGTTGAAAACCGCCCAAAGTCGACAAAAGAGCTACGCTGACATTAAAAGAAAAGATATAGAATTTGAAATTGGAGAGATGGTCATGCTTAAAGTTGCACCTTGGAAAGGCGTTGTTCGATTTGGTAAACGAGGGAAATTAAATCCAAGGTATATTGGACCATTCAAGATTATTGATCGTGTCGGACCAGTAGCTTACCGACTAGAGTTACCTCAACAACTCGCGGCTGTACATAACACTTTCCACGTCTCGAATTTAAAGAAATGTTTTGCTAAAGAAGATCTCACTATTCCGTTAGATGAAATCCAAATCAACGAAAAACTTCAATTCATCGAAGAACCCGTCGAAATAATGGATCGTGAGGTTAAAAGACTTAAGCAAAACAAGATACCAATTGTTAAGGTTCGATGGAATGCTCGTAGAGGACCCGAGTTCACCTGGGAGCGTGAAGATCAGATGAAGAAGAAATACCCGCATCTATTTCCAGAAGATTCGTCAACACCTTCAACAGCTTAAAATTTCGGGACGAAATTTATTTAACGGGTAGGTACTGTAGTGACCCGAACTTTTCCATGTTTATATATATTAATTGAGATTGATATTTACATGATTAAATGTTTCCAACATGTTAAGCAATCAAACTTGTTAAGACTTGATTAATTGAAATATGTTTCATATAGACAATTGACCACCCAAGTTGACCGGTGATTCACGAACGTTAAAACTTGTAAAAACTATATGATGACATATATATGGATATATATATAGTTAACATGATACTATGATAAGTAAACATATCATTAAGTATATTAACAATGAACTACATATGTAAAAACAAGACTACTAACTTAATGATTTTTTAAACGAGACATATATGTAACGATTATCGTTGTAAAGACATTTAATGTATATATATATCATATTAAGAGATATTCATACATGATAATATCATGATAATATAATAATTTAAAATCTCATTTGATATTATAAATATTGGGTTAACAACATTTAACAAGATCGTTAACCTAAAGGTTTCAAAACAACACTTACATGTAACGACTAACGATGACTTAACGACTCAGTTAAAATGTATATACATGTAGTGTTTTAATATGTATTTATACACTTTTGAAAGACTTCAATACACTTATCAAAATACTTCTACTTAACAAAAATGCTTACAATTACATCCTCGTTCAGTTTCATCAACAATTCTACTCGTATGCACCCGTATTCGTACTCGTACAATACACAGCTTTTAGATGTATGTACTATTGGTATATACACTCCAATGATCAGCTCTTAGCAGCCCATGTGAGTCACCTAACACATGTGGGAACCATCATTTGGCAACTAGCATGAAATATCTCATAAAATTACAAAAATATGAGTAATCATTCATGACTTATTTACATGAAAACAAAATTACATATCCTTTATATCTAATCCATACACCAACGACCAAAAACACCTACAAACACTTTCATTCTTCAATTTTCTTCATCTAATTGATCTCTCTCAAGTTCTATCTTCAAGTTCTAAGTGTTCTTCATAAATTCCAAAAGTTCTAGTTTCATAAAATCAAGAATACTTTCAAGTTTGCTAGCTCACTTCCAATCTTGTAAGGTGATCATCCAACCTCAAGAAATCTTTGTTTATTACAGTAGGTTATCATTCTAATACAAGGTAATAATCATATTCAAACTTTGGTTCAATTTCTATAACTATAACAATCTTATTTCAAGTGATGATCTTACTTGAACTTGTTTTCGTGTCATGATTCTGCTTCAAGAACTTCGAGCCATCCAAGGATCCATTGAAGCTAGGTCCATTTTTCTCTTTTCCAGTAGGTTTATCCAAGGAACTTAAGGTAGTAATGATGTTCATAACATCATTCGATTCATACATATAAAGCTATCTTATTCGAAGGTTTAAACTTGTAATCACTAGAACATAGTTTAGTTAATTCTAAACTTGTTCGCAAACAAAAGTTAATCCTTCTAACTTGACTTTTAAAATCAACTAAACACATGTTCTATATCTATATGATATGCTAACTTAATGATTTAAAACCTGGAAACACGAAAAACACCGTAAAACCGGATTTACGCCGTCGTAGTAACACCGCGGGCTGTTTTGGGTTAGTTAATTAAAAACTATGATAAACTTTGATTTAAAAGTTGTTATTCTGAGAAAATGATTTTTATTATGAACATGAAACTATATCCAAAAATTATGGTTAAACTCAAAGTGGAAGTATGTTTTCTAAAATGGTCATCTAGACGTCGTTCTTTCGACTGAAATGACTACCTTTACAAAAACGACTTGTAACTTATTTTTCCAACTATAAACCTATACTTTTCTGTTTAGATTCATAAAATAGAGTTCAATATGAAACCATAGCAATTTGATTCACTCAAAACGGATTTAAAATGAAGAAGTTATGGGTAAAACAAGATTGGATAATTTTTCTCATTTTAGGTACGTGAAAATTGGTAACAAATCTATTCCAACCATAACTTAATCAACTTGTATTGTATATTATGTAATCTTGAGATACCATAGACACGTATACAATATTTCGACCTATCATGTCGACACATCTATATATATTTCGGAACAACCATAGACACTCTATATGTGAATGTTGGAGTTAGCTATACAGGGTTGAGGTTGATTCCAAAATATATATAGTTTGAGTTGTGATCAATACTGAGATACGTATACACTGGGTCGTGGATTGATTCAAGATAATATTTATCGATTTATTTCTGTACATCTAACTGTGGACAACTAGTTGTAGGTTACTAACGAGGACAGCTGACTTAATAAACTTAAAACATCAAAATATATTAAAAGTGTTGTAAATATATTTTTGAACATACTTTGATATATATGTATATATTGTTATAGGTTCGTGAATCAACCAGTGGCCAAGTCTTACTTCCCGACGAAGTAAAAATCTGTGAAAGTGAGTTATAGTCCCACTTTTAAAATCTAATATTTTTGGGATGAGAATACATGCAGGTTTTATAAATGATTTACAAAATAGACACAAGTACGTGAAACTACATTCTATGGTTGAATTATCGAAATCGAATATGCCCCTTTTTATTAAGTCTGGTAATCTAAGAATTAGGGAACAGACACCCTAATTGACGCGAATCCTAAAGATAGATCTATTGGGCCTAACAAACCCCATCCAAAGTACCGGATGCTTTAGTACTTCGAAATTTATATCATATCCGAAGGGTGTCCCGGAATGATGGGGATATTCTTATATATGCATCTTGTTATTGTCGGTTACCAGGTGTTCACCATATGAATGATTTTTATCTCTATGTATGAGATGTGTATTGAAATATGAAATCTTGTGGTCTATTGTTACGATTTGATATATATAGGTTAAACCTATAACTCACCAACATTTTTGTTGACGTTTAAAGCATGTTTATTCTCAGGTGAATATTAAGAGCTTCCGCTGTTGCATACTAAAATAAGGACAAGATTTGGAGTCCATGTTTGTATGATATTGTGTAAAAACTGCATTCAAGAAACTGATTTCGATGTAACATATTTGTATTGTAAACCATTATGTAATGGTCGTGTGTAAACAGGATATTTTAGATTATCAGTATTTGATAATCTACGTAAAGCTTTTTAAACCTTTATTTATGAAATAAAGGTTATGGTTTGTTTTAAAAATGAATGCAGTCTTTGAAAAACGTCTCATATAGAGGTCAAAACCTCGCAACGAAATCAATTAATATGGAACGTTTTTAATCAATAAGAACGGGACATTTCAGGATCCATCCTGTATAATTAGGGAGATGATTTTTGATATGAATTAGATTATAGAATTTAGTTTGGTATCAATACATAATTTACATATGTATATATAATACCAAATTCCATAAATCACGGAGAAATTTTCGGAATATGTCAGGAAAAGTTTACAGTAACAGATACGCTAAGATATGAATTTTTGTCTATACACTATTTATGCAATAAATGCAGGAAAACGTGTCTAGACTTAAGAATGATAAGCATGTAATTTTTGACAAGAAATGATAAGCAAAACTTTTAACATGCAGACACGGTCGAAGTCCAGACTTACTAATGCATCTTAACAACTATCAGTTAGACACACTCATGAAAGACCTGGTTTGCTAGGACCAACGCTCTGATACCAACTGTGACGATCGCTCCAAATCCATATGGACGAACACGTCATTCATCGATTTCATTGCGAGGTATTTGACCTCTATATGATACGTTTTGTAAACATTGCATTCTTTTAAAAAGGCACACCATAAATGAATATTTAAATCAAAGGTTTTCGACATCTGATGATTTCTACATATAGACAATCACCGTAAATAATAGTTTACAATAGTACTTCCGTTGACAATGCAGTCAAAATAAGATACATGGTGATGATTTGGTGAATGCAACGTTTCCTTGAAAAATATGCCATGTAAGACTCCATGCACATAGCTTGTCTAACATATAAGCAAACAGCGGAAGACTTCTAGGGAACCTGAGAATAAACATGCTAACAATTGTCAACACAAAGGTTGGTGAGTTCATAGTTTTAATGTTTTGCATAATCTGTACATAAAGGTGGATCACAAGATTTCAGTTGTTTCATCCAGAAACGTTTATCAAAATACTCTACGAAATTGAGCACCCTGGTAACTAAACTTAACGTATATATAATTTATACCCTTTGTATAATCATCTTAATAATACACGCAAACCAACGTGTACGCTTCTCAAAGAGCATACGTCCGTTAAAAGGCTAGTGCTCTAGCTCGGACGGGGATATCAAGCCCTATGGATCCATATACTACTACTCGCGCCCACCAGTTCTTATAACTGGCAGTTACTAGTTACCAAAGCTAAGGGATTTTCGGTTCTAACTCGGTGTAGAATTTAGTATGTACTTGTATCCACTACGTTTAAAATAAAGTGCATGTATTCTCAGCCCAAAATATAGATTGCAAAAGCAATTAAAAAGGGAGCAAATGAAACTCACTTTAGCAGCACATAAAGTCGTTCACCGAAATGTGACCGAAACTCGGAATACCAAATAACCGTAGATCTCAACCTAGAGAACATATGTTGGTCAATAAATGTCTATCAAGCTAGGTCAGGTCATAGTGTATCACAATCCTAATGCTCGAAATCGACATACAAAAGTTATCAAAAGTCATTTCAAAAAGTCAATTTGACTCAATACTATAGTTGAATGTTCATGTCAATCGAAACATTTTAACATTTCACATAGTTTCCCAATTCTTGTAAAATTAAACTATAGTTTTTATAAGGCTTTAAAATATAATAAAACAATTAGTTTTGACAATTGCTCAACAAGACGAGACGTGCCTTATATAAAATTCACTTACTCGATTAGTAATATTTGAAAATTCAATTTATCAATCTTATAAACAAGTTGTTTAAATATCAATTGCAGATTCAAAAGCAATTTCAATTAATGTTAATCATAATTCAGTTGACCATATCTTTAAATTCGTTCATCGAAATTACGCGATTTCTAAATGAAAAGTTATTGATTTTTCGCCAGCTTTCCAAAAACATGCATATCATAAACCTTTTATCAGTAATATATGTATTTAATTCGTGATTCATCATAAACAGTTTAATGACAAAATTTAGCATACAAGAATGCATAAACATATATACTCGAGCACTAGCCATGGATACACTATTAATATATAAAAGATACGATATGAATGCTCACGTATCAATATTGTGATTCAATATTGCAAGAAAGTACGTAGACGCAACAGAGATGATAAACACTAGGTTTGACTTGCAAATAATACTCGCGGACATTACCCATAACCTCCATAATTATAATCCATAGTTTCCTTAGCTCTATCCCGCTTGAAAACCCATTTTGAAAGTGACACGCTCATGACTTTGTCGTAGTATTTTATGTATAATACTAATAATATTAATACCAATACTACTAATAATATTAGGATTAATAATAATGATGATGATGATAATAATAATAATAATAATAATAATAATAATAATAATAATAATAATAATAATAATAATAATAATAATAATAATAATAATAATAATAATAATAATAATAATAATATATTAAAGAGACAGTGAGATTGAGAGATAGATTGTTGAGTGAATTCGTACGAAAAACTGATCGAGCTTTATAGAAGTTTTGTGACCCTGACTGCCATGCGATCGCATGGCTTTGTAGGTTGCTTCCCATGCGATCGCATGGGCTAGCTGTCCTGCACTCATCGTTTTAACTTCTAGTTTGTCGACATATTTTTATAATATAAATATAATATATTTAATTTATATAATTAATTATATATTATATTAAATTCACGTGCATAGTTGATTTGTAATTTTTGATCCGTTGACTCGTACATTGTCACTCGACTTATGTCCCAGTTCCGGTTTATCGAATGCATTTTCGTATGCTTAGAAAACTAGTACTTTTCGTTACGCGACGTGTACCTTTATCAAAAATTAAACTTAATCATTGATAAACTATGTCACTCGAAATATAGCTTTAATCAATTAAGTATTTTGGTTATTTGCTTCTATAAATCATCGTCTTGTAGTATATACATATACATATATATATTTTCATTTTAAAATAGTATTTTACTATAGCAAAGTCACTGTAGTAAAGTTTTTTTACTGTAGCAAATAGTGATTTTTGAAAACATTGTAGCTTTTCGGTTACTGTAGCAATTCGAAAATACTGTAGCAAATTAGTGTTTTACTGGTTCATCTTAAACGTTTTAGTTAACTTATCTAAATATCAATCGAATCAATAATCGAATGTTCTTATCGTTTACTAAATAACTTGAAATCATATATATATATATATATATATATATATATATATATATATATATATATATATATATATATATATATATATATATATATATATATATATATATATATATATATATATATATATATATGCACATTAAGTTATATATATATTATTCGTGAATCTTCGAAAACAGTCAAAGAATAATTGATTACATGAATATAGTTCCAAAACTTGAGACTCAACATTACAGACTTTGCTTATCGTGTCGAAAACATTAAATCATTTAAAGATAAAGTTTAAATTTGGTCAGAAATTTCCGGGTCGTCACAGCTTTTGTCCAATTCTTCTCGAACCGCTAATCTCTTAAGCCTCGCTTTCCAAATGAAAACCTCCACCTTTTTTTGAATGAGGTAGTTTCGTTTTGTTTCGATGTGCAAAGATCTCCCCTCGTTTACTTTTTCTTCAATTATCGAATGCAATTTTTTAGTTGTAAACTTGCCACTTATAGCCATATTCCATCTCCAAGAGTCTTTACCGCTGTTATCAAAAACAAAGTCGTTAATTAATTTTGTAAGTTCCGTTAGTTCATCAAGTGCTCGACCCGTTGGGTCTCGGCTCCAATTCCAGACCCCTTCGTGACCTGTGTTTGAAAAGAGAACCCTGCTGCAGACTTTCGTGTCCTTCTCGGCTTCCAGATGGTATAAACGCTTAAAACGATGCTTTAAAGTGATCGGCAACAGCCATGTATCGCTCCAGAAGTACGTATCAGCACCATTACCAACAACTTTTGTGAAAGAACTGTTGTAAGGAATTCCCATGTCTTCTAACTTGTGACCTGCAGAAATTATATCAAACCAAACACCACGTGAAAGGGAATTTGGACGAAGAGAGCCAACACCAAAACCACCATTCGGGCCATAGAGACTTGAGATGACTCGGACCCATAGTGAATGAGGCTCGGTGAGGAAACGGCATCGCCATTTCCCGAGTAAGGCAAGGTTTTTCGAATCAAGTGATCCAACATTTAGACCACCCTCCTCGAAAGGCAAACACACATTTTCCCATTTAACCCATGATAAAAAAAAATTCCCCGTTTGTCCCGCCCTAAAAGAAGTTTTTCCTCACTCTCTCCAAATCTTTGACAACACCTGACGGGACACGATAGATTGAGAAAAAAATACAATGGAAGGCTATTTAGAACCGCTTTCACGAGAGTCAATCTTTCACCAAAAGATAACGCTCTAGATTTCCACTCCAATAGTCGTTTTTGGAATTTTTCAATAATTGGTTTCCAATCCGATTGTTTTTTCATGCTACACCCGATTGGTAACCCAAGATATGAAAAAGGTAATTCTCCTACTCCATACGAAAAATGATTAGCAACTTCACTTAGTTCTCCATTTGAAATCCCGACACCAAAGATTGTACTTTTTTGAAGATTAACACGAAGGCCCGATGCTAGTTCAAAACACTTAAGTATTTTCATAAGGTTTTTAACATTTCTTTTACTCCATTTCCCAAAAATCAACGTGTCATCCGCGTATTGCAAATGAGTGATGCGGACCTTATCTTTACCAACCTCTACCCCATCAAAAAAACCTCGATCACTAGTGGATTTAATTATCATATTTAGACCCTCGGCCGCAAGAATAAAAAGAAAAGGAGACAGTGGGTCTCCTTGTCTAACTCCTCTTTCTAAAGTGAACTCCTTTGTGGGAGACCCATTAATCAAAACCGAAACCGACGCCGTCTCAAGGCAAGACAAGATCCACTTCCTCCATTTGGTCCCGAACCCCATGCTCGTCATTACTTCTATTAAAAAATCCCAATCTAAACAGTCGAAAGCCTTCTCGAAATCAGCTTTGAATAAGAAACTTTTCTCTCGTTTGTTTTTTAGAAATCTAATGGTTTCATTTGCAACCAACACTCCGTCAAGAATGAATCTTTCTTTAACAAAAGCACTCTGTTCACTTCCAATCAAATTTGGGACCACTTTCCTAAGTCAAATTGACAAAATTTTCGCCAATATCTTGTAATAACATCCTATTAAGCTTATTGGTCGATATTCTGCTAAGCTATTGGGATTCGACTTCTTAGGGATTAACGTAATAAAGGAAGCATTACAACCTTTCGAAATCTCCCTATTTATCCAAAAATTCCCGAGTGCATTAATCAGATCATCTTTTAAAATGCTCCAATATTTTTTGAAGAAAAGAAAATTGTACCCATCGGGACCCGGTGCTTTATTGTTTGCACATTTGTTTATCGCATTCCAAATCTCTTATTCACTAAAACTAACTTCCAACCTATCCGCTTCATCATTCGTAAGTACTTTATAAGTCAGATTACATAGGCTCGACCTTACATGATTGCTTTGCTCAAACAGTTTTTTAAAATGCAAAAAAGCCGCATCTTTTATTTCATCCGGTTGCTCATTCCACAGCCCATTTACGATCAGCCCTTTAATATTTGATTTGTTATAGTTCCGCTTGATCACTGAATGAAAATACTTGGTGTTTTCATCTCCATTAACCGTCCATCTAACTCTTGCCTTTTGCCTTAATATACTCATCTTGATTTTATCTTTTTTAATTAATTCTTTCCTCAATTTTAACCACTTGCTTCCATCATCTTCACTAAGCTCTCTGTTTTCAGCAGCATGTTCCCATAGATCGACTTCATCTTTGAGGTTTTTGATTTCATTGTCAATGTTCCCAACCTTAGAGGCACTGAGTTCTTTCAAGCCTTGTTTCACCTTTTTTAATTTCTGAAGGAATAGTTGATCTAATCTATTTTCCAAAATTGTTTCACTCCACAGGTTGTTGATCAACTCATCTGCACCTTCTAACTTTAGCCATTCATCGAATAATTAAACAGGTTTAGGCCCGAATTTCTACTGTATGTCTTTTAATACGATCAGACAATGGTCAGAAATTGTTCGATCAAGGGCAGAAGTAGAAATATTCCCCCACAGTTGGTAGAATTTTTCCGACACTAAAAATCTATCGAGTTTGCTTAGTTTTAAGCCATTTCCGCTTATTCTTGTGAATTTCCTTCCACCTAAAGGGACATCTTTAAGGCTGTTGTTGTTTATGAAATCGTTAAAGCGTTTAGCCCGACTTTCTATGAATTGACAATTTTTCCTTTCGGATGGCTCCCTTACCTCATTAAAGTCCCCACAAATAACCCACAATAAATCTATATCAAAGATAAGTTTATCAAGCCTTTCCCACATTTCGATCTTATTTTCATCTGATTGGGGACCATAAACGTTTATCACAAAAGAATGCTCGCCCGAATGAACCCACGTACCATAGATTCCAATAAAATGGTCACTTATGATCGAATCTTCTACTTTAAAGCAATCAGAATCCCAAATAATTAGCAAACCACCCGAGAACCCCCTGGCTTCTTTTTGAATGAAACCAAAATTTTTCGAATACCATAACCCCCAACCCAAAATTCGTTTACAGTGGAGCACTTTGATTCTTGTAAAGCAAGAATAGACGGTTTTTCTAACAAACATAACCTCTTTACCCCACTATACTTCCCATCCTTCACGAACCCACATACATTCAAAGAAACAATCTTCATAGTTAAATAAACTAAACGAAAAAACAGAAGAGAGGAGCTTACTGCTTGTATCTATGCTTTTCTTTCCAGACTATGTGACGACCCGAAAATTTCCGACCAAATTTAAACTTAACCTTTATATGTTTCCGACACGATAAGCAAAATTTGTAATGTTGAATCTCAAAAAGTTTGGAACTACATTCATGTAATCAATTACCCTTTGACCGTGTTCGACGATTCACGAACAATTATGAGTATATAGATATGTATATATAATATATAATATTAACTGAAAACATTAACAAAGTATTAGATATATGATACTTTACATGAACGTATTTGTTTCGATATATTTATCGACAGAATTAAGAGATAATATCAAGTGATTGAATTATCAGATACATTATGATATGATTACGGGCCTATGTTATGAGGTCCACTGTGATTTAAGAAATCTATTCTTTTTGACAACATTCGGAAAATGGTAAAGTGATTTATAAATAAGAACAACTGTGTCAATTAACAGGAACTAGACAAGGGTTAGTGGAAATTCCTGTTTAATTTCCAAGGCATGTTTTATAATATTTTTCTCGTGACCTTGATAAGATAACTATGTTAACTTTCATTTTATTTAATATGAAAATAAGAACGTGGAGTGTAAATAACTTAGATGTTGGATATCGACAAGTTAAGTAACTCGACATTTTTCATTAAGATGATTTCATACGTTTATTTAACCTTTGGACTTTATCCCATGCTTCACCAATAGACTGTAATTTAAAAACTTGAAACCTATTATGAATATATATAATTCTACTTTTCTAAAATGTTTTATGATATAACGATTTCCATTATTTTAACCTTTTAACAAAATGATTCTTAAATATATTTAGTTTTGGAAAACAAAATTATCATATTTATTTGATTTAGTTTCAAAAGTACAAAAAAACGTTTTCAGTTTAAAAAGAACTTTATTATTAAAATGTATATATCTTTTATAAATATCTAGAACAACTTTTGACAACTCATTACTTAACCAGTATGATAAAGATAACGATATTTATATTTTATTTTATTAAATATATATAACAATTTAAATTAATATTATATATATTTATACGCGTATTATACGTATATAGTTTTATACTTTTACTATACTTTAACTTTACCTTTACTTTACTTTTACTTTACTTTAACTTTAATAATTCATACTTTAATAATTCACTTTAATAATTCACTTTAATAATTCATACTTTAATAATTCACTTTAATAATTCATACTTTAATAATTCACTTTAATAATTCAAAAATCTATTATAAATAGAATTGAATAGGTTTCATTATTTCATAGAAACTTGAAAATATATTTCTCTAAACTCTCTCAATCGAATTACATATATATATTTTCTTTGTATTATTTCAAGATATTATTAGTATACATAAAATACTACGACAGAGTTATACTCAGACGATTTCAAAATAAGTTTTCAAATGAGATAGAGCTAAGGAAATTATGGGTTATAGCTATGGAGGTTATGGGTATTGATCGAGGGTATTGCTCGTGAGGTCAACCTAACGTTTATCATTCTCGTTGCGTCTACGTACTTTCCTGCAATATTTAATCACAATATTGATACGTTCGTGAATCCGAGACAAATCCTGCACTTGTTCAGTGCCGTCATATACATAATTGCTACGAAATACAGTATTGTGAGTTTCATTTGCTCCCTTTTTAATTGATTTTGCAATATATATTTTTGGGCTGAGAATACATGCGCTGTTTTATAAATGTTTTACGAAGTAGGCACAAGTACTAAACTAATTCTATGTGGGTTTAAACCAGAAACATACCCTTAGCTTGGTAACATTAAACTACTTGTCTATGTACGGTAGGCGCGAATCCTAAAGATAGATCTATTGGGCCTGACAAACCCTATCCTGACTATGGGATGCTTTAGTACTTCGAGGTTATTTTAAACACACCTGATCTGGTGTACTTCAGAGGGTAAAACATGAATGTTAAGGCTTGTTACCGGGTGCCTACAACTTATAGAATACTTTTAAACACTTGCGAGTGTACGGATATTTATGGAAACTGAAATCTTGTGGTCTATTACTATTACGGAAATGATTGATTATGATAAACTAATGAACTCACCAACCTTTTGGTTGACACTTTAAAGCATGTTTATTCTCAGGTATTAAAGAAATCTTCCACTGTGCATTAGCTCATTTTAAGGATATTACCTGGAGTCATTCATGACATACTTTGAAAGACGTTGCATTCGGATCATTGAGTTCATCAAGATTAATATTAAGTCAATTATAGTTGGATGTAATATGAAATGGTATGCATGCCGTCAATTTTTGATGTAAAGAAAGTTTGTCTTTTAAAAACGAATGCAATGTTTGTAAAACGTATCATATAGAGGTCAAATACTTCGCGATGTAATCAACTATTGTGTATCGTTTATAATGTATATGAACGGGTCCTTTTAGACTAAGCCAATTCTCTCCCCAAAATCTTGAATGCCAATACTGGATGAGTTGGAGGATATAGCAGTCTTTTTGGGAGCAGAGATCGGTTTACTGTTGCAATTACTTGAAGCTTTCGAGTCCTCTGAAGTCCTTTGGCTTGAAACAGACCCATTCGCCAGTTTGCAATTCCCATCATCCACTTTATATGAATTATTGCACACCTCCTTTTCATTCTCTTTAAGGTTACCACATGAGCTACAACTTACTAATTCGGCTGAATCATAATTTCTTGCAACTGATTTGACATATCTCAGGCGCGATGAGGCTCTCCAGTTACATAGAGATTTCCAACAAAATTCTCTCTTTATTCTGTGTTCTCGACTTGGATGATTGCTCCTTCTTTTTGCTTCTGCCTTTGATTGGATTTTTTTGCTTCAGTCTCGCCTATTTTTTCGCCTCTTTTTGCTTCTGTTCTGATTCCTTCCTCATTGTAATTTGACCCCTTTTGCTGCTCGTCACAATTGTTTATCTCTGATGGATCCTTTTCCTTCAACTCGTTAGTGCTTGGGCCATTTGGTTTAGTTGGGCTTTGCAATTCATCTGGCTCGTTAACCTTTTCTTCTCTTGTCAGTTTTTGCGAAGCATTCCCATGACTTTCAAACGTGTCCTTGATTGGGCTTGTACGATTTGGGCTCAGATCCATAAAATCATCATCAAAGGTGTCTCTTACTGGGCTAATTACCTCAGTTGGGCTATCTTCACGAATTCCGCTAAGCTTTGTTGGGCTTCCAATTTTTACTGGACTTATAGACTCAGTAATCCCTTCTTTTAAACCCATATTTGCTTTATCCCTCAAGTTGGCAGGCGTCCCTTTATTTCCATCAGTCGTATTAAATGCCCCTTTGCACGAGGGATTAACTCTTACATCTCATGTATCGCCGTCATTCTCCTCATCCAAGAACATATTATTCTTTATGTTTCCAATGACAAAACGGTTTCCATTGCATGAAATGTTATTATTCCCAATACAACCGGACCCTCTATCTTCCATCTTACCTATTGACCCTACAACTTCATCTTCATTTTCTTTCTCGAAATTCTCATTGCCTTCGGACTCATCACCGGAATCCTCATCCATCACCGGTCCTTCATCATCAGAATTATTTTCAGACCCATCTTCACGTTCAGACTGCCATTCACTTGAACAATCCTTTCCTATGTCTAGGACCATTAAGTTATCAATATCTTCTTTAACGTGAACCATTAGGGTTCCTGGTTTAAGATCTATCATGACATCATCATCAATTGTATTAGCATGACCCATATGAATAAGGACCCGCCCTATGATTAAGTTTTGATTTGCATTTTGTTGAACAGAGCAGTTTTCTGTTTCCAGGACCTTTCCCCAAACTCTGGCTATTTTCTTGAAAACTTCAATATTCCAATACGATACAGGGACACCCGTGATATTCATCCATGTTATTCTACCTTTTGGAAGACAAAGTTCATCCCAACTCCTAAGATTATCTAACCAGAAACGAAGTGAGTGATCTTGGTTTCCCAGAATATTTTCCACAACCTATTTACTTTCGAAGAGCAGCATTACTTCATATCCCCCCCCCCCAAGTATTTTAGTGTGAAATTATTGAGACCTTCACTGATGTAAAGACTTTCAATCTGATCCAATAGCTCAATGTCTTTAACATCACCTATGACAGCTTTCTTCATCATCGATCTGTTTAGGTCTTCGTCTGTTAACTTGATAATTCTTTTTTCCCCGAACCAGTTATCGCTGCTCTTGCCTTCTTCTTTCTTCTTTTTATATAGCTTTACCCTAAGATCTTCTTCTTCTCTTTCTTTTTTCTTTGATAAAAATGCTCGTAGACCTTCTTCTTCTTTTTTCTTGTTTAAGTTTGCTCTTAGATCTTCCCGTTCCTTTAATACTTCCCTGAAATTCCTATCATCACGATATGAGTGATTCCAGCTTTGTTGGAATGGTTGATTGTTGTTGTTATTGGAAGTTTCCTTGCCATCTGCTTTGCCTCTGTTGAATCTGTGTTTTTTTTTGGTTTCTATCAAAGGTTTTGAAAACTTTCAGCTGTCTACCATCGATTTGTATGTTTGATAAAGCTTTCCCCAGCCTAATCTCGTCTTTTACCTCTCCAAATCTTACAAAGGCGAACCTTTGGCCATTCTTTAATCTCTTTTGAGCCATATAGACGTCACGAACCGAGCCATGTTGTTTAAAAGTTCGCCACATATCTGCAACCTTGAACCACTCCGGGAAATCAAAAAACATGAACGAGATCAAATGGTGTCCATTTGACCACGAGAAACGATTCCTATAGTTACCATTGTATTCTCTCCTTCCTCTAGACGTGCTCGTCGGTGTGAAGAATTTGGACTCTCACTCTAGGGAACTCTCTCTCTCTAATACTCTCTCATCTCTCTCTCTTATATTTTATTGTTATTGATATCAAAAAATAATACTGTATCCGTCTTAACTTTATCATTTCACACGTGTATGAAATATTATTAGTACACTATATTTTTATTCATTTTTGATTATAAAATACTTTCACATATCTTTTTATTTATTTTTTAATTTACACTCATAAATAGAGAAATAAAATAACTTTATCATTATCATTATAATTATCATTATCATTAATCCTATATGCTAAATGCCATCAAGATTTTAGTCGTTTTTGGATTTTCCCCTTTTTCAAACGACAAATAAAAAAAAATATAAAATCACCCTATCAACTATGGTTCAACTTGCACTTTTTTAGGGATATCAAATGTAAAATTATTATTTTATGAAATATCTTTAACCGATATCCACCCAAATCTTTAATGGTCCGTATTTTCCCGCCGTTACCGTTCAACTCGAAATAATTTTACGAACACAACGCAACTTGCTATGCGCAAAACGGGCGTTTTTTGAAAAACGCTAAATATTTCGGGCTATCTTCCGTACACAACGCGGCCGCAGCAACACATATTTAATTATATAAATACATAATGTCACGTTAAACATAAATATGCAACCCGAAATACCCCGCAACAACGGGCGGCTGAAATTTTTCTAGTTATCAACAATCAATTTATGAATGTGTATAGTTAATTTGGGATATCTAAGGTTTTAAACGTGTATTTTTTTGGGACCGATGTATGTATACGCAACTACGCATACATACCGACAGTGTTGTAAAAAACTCGTTTACTCGCTGATTAATCCCCGATTAATCATTTTAAGAGTAATTCGTTCCGATTTCAAAAAATCCGTTTAATTAAACTGTCAACGTCAATTGATGGATCAAAATCGAATTTAGTAATCAAAGTCAGTCAAAGTAAAAAATGATTAACATGTTAACATAAATTTAAACTAAAATTTTATAGTTTTGAAGTAAAATGAACAATTTTAGACAATTATGTTAAAAATTATCTTTATATTTATGGTTTTTTTTTTTAGTTACACATATAATTTTTAAAATTTAATATTTAAATGTATAAAGTACAATCCAATTAAACTCCGATTAATCTTCAAATTGTTGATTAATCCTTTCAAAGTCTCGAATAGCTAATTTTGCAACCTTGCATACAGGCATACTGCATTCCATACCCGCGATCTATGCTGTTTTTGGACGGTTACGATTACACGGTGCTGTTCTGTAATACCATGGACCTTACAACACACAAGTAACTTACAATACAACCCTTTTACGACTACCTTTGATCAATTTCCGTCGTTGTGACGTCGCTGTTCTTCACCACTTCATAACAAATCCAAATCGAATACATATTTAAAAACTAATTCAGATCATATTTACGCTTATAATTACATCACTTCGATAAATCTATTCATTCAATTTTGCTTCATTTTGATGATATTACTTATTTTGCCTTAATCATATGCAAATTTGCAATGGCTCATTGGCTCAAAGCTGCTGAAGGTATGATTTATTTTTACATTATACTTTCAAGTAATTATTAGCTTAATTTTGCTTATTTTATGTATTAATTAAAAATTAAAATTGAATATACGCTACGATGTAAGTTGAGAATGCTAGTTTTGTAATTAATGATGACGTCGATTCATGATGTGATTTGTTATTGTGTAATGAGATCTGAATCCTTGAAGTTAGTGTCTATGGTATCTTCATTGTGCATGTGCCCTAGGGTTTTTAACAAATTAGGATGATATACTTATTTTTAGGTCTCTGTACTGTATATAAAACCGAAATTAGGATGATTATTTAGGGTATTCATAAGTATGTTTATGTATATATGTATACAGTTATATACTTAAATTTTTATTCATCTCTATCTATACAAGTGTTTCTATTCGATCATGAAACTGAAAATTACATTAACGATTACTGCTATTATGATGCTGAAGTGGAAAGGTTATGGTCATGTAGATCAATTGCTACACAGTCATAGCAACAAGGCATATCAAATTCTTGTATTAAAATCAAGCAAATTGTCAACAGAGAATAAGCTTTTGTCTTCAGTCATGACCACATCATACGAACTTACTCGTGTTGTCAATTTGTTAGCCAACTAAAAAGTAAGAGTAAACGAGGGATTAATTGGGATAGTTTGCAAGACGGTGTAAGAATGGAGTAACATTACCCTGTAGAAGGCTATGAATGAAGTTCTTGGTCACAATCAAACTAAGAATCTTTTGATAGAAATATTATCTTGAAAAATGATGTCATAAAAAGATACATGAATCACATTTTAAGGGTCTTCGATTAGTAAGCTACTTGGGTTAATACAAAAGAAGTGGATGGGCTTCTCTCATTTAGGGGAGATCAAATACATTTCTCTTAGTTTGATATCACTACATTTTTTTTCTTATGTGCTATTCATAAAATTAGTTTTAAACTCTATAATTGTTCAATTTATACATTCAATTATGATACATGTCTGGTTATAATCGTTTTTAAATCTATTTATATCCGATATTAGCTATTTTTCTCAGAAAAATATAACTATGTTTTACTGGTAATAAACTAAATATTTATTGCCTACATACATACATATTATATCATGGGACGATGCTAGGAAACTTGTTATCACATACCTAATAGGCTAATTGTATGAACCTGGAATTTCTTGTAAAACTCGCAAACCTCATGCTATGTGTTGCACAGATTTGTTTGAAGTTGTAGATCGAAGAGCAAAGCTTGTAGTTGGAGATGAACAACCCAATTCACAGCCACCAGGTTAGTAAGTGTATCTCTGTATCATGTTGTAATTGAAACCTGGATTTTTCCATGTGTTTGTATGATAAGCACTTGAAAGGGTCTCTTGGGGGTGCAGTTATTTATGCCTTATATTAGGCTCTTCGTATTATACAAGAACAGATATAGAAAATAGAGTTTATTTTTTCCAAAATGGATCACACACAACTATGGTGGCAGTGATATAGATCAATAATTGTAGCGAGAAATCAGAATGTGTGTGTGTGTGTGTGTGTGTGCATCATAGACATATATTAGTCTATACTTCTGATATCTCATATCTGCATCGTGGTCATCTGTTTGAATTACTTTTTTTTTTCTTTTCATGTCCCATTCCGCACCATTAAGCTTCGAATGGACAAGGATCTCATTCAAGAAGTCAAAAGTCAAAAGTAAAGGTATTCCATAGATTTATTCTGGGATCCAAGCAAACTCATGTGGGTATTCTTATTCGTAAGTAATCTGAAATGGAACTATTTGCAGCTTAAGAAGGGGAAATCTTCAGATGAATCGTCTGCGACGGTTGATACTTCCTTGAAGAAAACCGGATCACGTGTATCACTGTCAAAAGTAACATCTGATACAGATCTACCCGCGGCTTCAAATGATAATGATGGAATTAGTCTTACTAATTCATCATTGAGAACTAAAGACGAGGATCAACTCAAAGTTGATAGTGAAGTCTCTAAATCAGAATTTTCTGTCTCTTTATCATCCTCAGGTGATCAAACGAGACATGACACTGTTGATGAAGCAGTTACCACAAGTGTTACTAATCAAGATTCTGTTCCAACAAGTATCAGTGCGGATCTTGTTAATGGAGATTCTTTAAAATCTGGTGATGAGATGTTGTCACTACCGGTAACTTTGGAAGAGAATGAAGCTGACAAAAGTAATTCAACTTATTCTGGTAAAGATGTTTTATTGAAAGATAGGGGAAATGAGATGGTGATCGATAAAGAGGAATCTCAATCTGCTAATACTGATACACAGACGCAAGTCAGTACACCAGAAGTTACCGATCTCAGAATTAAACCTCAGCTGGATGATAAGAATGATCAAGAACTTAAACCCGCAACTTCCCCAATGAACGTACTAGATCAACTTGATTCCCCAAAGAAAAAACAAGACGAGCCAGCTTCCCTAAAGAAAGTACAAGATCAGCTTAGTTCCCCAAAAAAAGTACAAGACCAGCCTGGTTCTACTAAGAAAGTACAGGATCAACTTGACGAGGTAAATTACTAGTGATGTAGCATCATATTTTGGGGTTCAATTTGTTCGCTTTAGTTTCCTCGATATGTTGGTTGCATGTTATAATTATTTTAATAGAATTTCTTCACTGTTTAATAGGCACAGGGGTTGCTTCAAAGTTCTAAAACCACTGGTCAGTCCAAAGAGGCTAGGTTGGCACGGGTAAGGCTGCAAGCCGATTTTCATTCTTATAATTATGTAATAGTTGTTTATGGTGTATATAGCTTGTTGGTTATCATCCATACTTACCTTTATGAAGGTAGGGCGTTGTTCTTTTGATTTTAATTTATTTTTGTAATTGTAATGTGGTTGGTAATCTTCCTCTGTATAGGTTTGCGCAGGCCTTTCCTCACGCCTCCAAGAATACAAATCAGAAAATTCACAGTTAGAGGAACTTCTTGTAGCAGAGGTACAGTGTGAATGCATGATGTTCTTGTGTTTGGTATGCGTTAGGTTGCATTATTTCTTTTAGAAAAAGAAATCTTATTCTTACTTTACTTTAACAGAGAGAGCTGAGTAAATCTTATGGGGCACGCATACAACAGTTGCAAAAAGACTTGTCTTTAGCAAAGGAGGAAGTAAATAGAGTTGAGTCAAGTATGTTGGAAGCCTTGGGTGCAAAGAATTCTGAAATTGAGGCACTTGTTAGTTCCATGGAGACAGTTAAAAAGCAGGCAGCTTTATCTGAAGGAAATTTGGCATCATTGCAGGTTTATGCTCTCCTATGTAGAATGCAAGTTTTACATCTTACTCTTGCTACTTTTTAGGGCTTTAATAACTTCTTCAAATATTGCAGTCTAGTGTTATCAATAATTTTCTTATTCATTCCTAATCTGTTTTGCACAAACTAAACCATTTAACTGAGATCTTAATTTTTATAGAAAAGTACTATTTTTTTAAGGGATGTTTATATTTTAGCAATAGTAAAAGTCTAACAAATATCAGTCTTGTAATGTGTGAATGTAGAAGTGTGAGTGTGTCGTTATTTTATTGTTATATGTGAGCAAGGTTTAAAAAAACGGAAACGCGCCTCGAGGCGTTTCCCCTTTGTGAGGCGAGGCGTACGCCTCGAGGCGGAGTTAAAAAAATACATAAAAAATTATAAGTTCGTTATACTATTTCCACCATCTTCTCTATAAGTGTGTCTCAAATCAACAAAAAATTATAAGTTCATTATATTACAGCAAATTAATGATTCCACAATAGACAAAGTCATTAAAATTTGAGGTCACATAGTCACAAGAAGAATTTGTTTCAACTTTCAACCGTTTCACAATATATAAAGTCAAACATCAACAAATACTCATTAAAAACGCATAACAAACATGAGGCGCACGCCGGGCCATTTTCCCGCCCAATAGAGTTTTGCCGGAAGACCATTTTTCCCGCCATTTTTTGCTAAACAACATGAGGCGTACGAGGCGTACCGCCTCAGCAAAAAAACGATCCGCCTCGGCATAGGAGGCGTACGATTTTTAAAGGCCATCGAGGCGTACGTTTCAAAACGGAATTTTCCAAAAACGTTCTGAGGTGCGCCTCGAGGCGTAGGCTTCGGCCGTTTTTTAAAACCATGTATGTGAGTAATAAATTATTTTGAAGCTTGCTGCAACAAATTTTAGGAAAAAATAAGGCTTAGAGTTTCTCTTTTTCAACGCTCTAATGACTTCTTGATATTTTGTACTTGCTTCATTACATCTACTTCATGTTGTACCTGATCCTTTTGAATATGCATTATAATAAACAGAAGATTACTTTTTAAGAACTGAAATAAACAAGCTATAACCATCTCTTGTGTAAATGTTTTCTTTAACAAAGGAGTGCCAAATATATCAAGCTTATATATTTCAATTTGCTACCTTTACCAGGCAAATATGGAGGCAATAATGAGGAGTAGAGAACTAAATGAAACGAGGATGATGCAAGTAAGAAAGTGTAAAGTCATAATATGATGCACTGAATGTATAATTAGGGCCCTTATCGTCTAGTGTATTTCTGACATTGTCGACTGTTTGACTATGCAGGCCTTAAAGGAAGAGCTTGCATCTGCCGAAAGAAGAGCAGAGGAAGAGCGTGCTGCACACAATGCCACTAAGATGGTTAGGATCAAACTAATATTTCTTTCTTTATATTATATAATAATTCAGATTTCGGATTCATGATTCTTTTCAATAACAGGCTGCAATGGAAAGGGAAGTAGAACTAGAACATCGAGCTCTTGATGCATCCACAGCCTTGGCCAAGATACAGGTATTTTCAAGACGCACTTTTTGTTTGTCATAACGGAGTATGCTATACTTTCCTACTATATTACAAGTATGTTGGCCAAATTCTTTAGAAAACCTGACATGCTTTTCACTTTCTTTCACAGAAAAAGCCCCTCAACCTGTGCCAACCTAAGTAGGCAATTATTTGATTTAATGTGAATTTGTTGCATTTGGATGTGTGTTTTCGTGTTCTGTTTTAGCTTTTCTTGGTTGGTTTATATATGGAATATATGATAATCCCCCACCCCACCCCACCCAAAACACATATCCCCTTTCTGTTGTTTGGCTTTAGTGTTGTATGTGTTTGCATTTTTTTAAACCACTTTGCAGATATGGGTTTGTATGTGTTCACAGTTGGCTTATCTAGATTTGTGACGTGTATGTGTTTGTTGATTTGGGATAGGGGAAAGGGTAGGGCCTTTCGGTAGCTGGAGGAGCAAGATGAGTGTTTTTTTTTTTTTTTTTTTTTTTTTGTTGGTTGTTGTTTGGGGGGGGGGGGGGGGGGGGGGGGCGCTAAAATAGTGGAGGTGACAATATATGTAAATGAAAAAAAAATTCACTCTGTCATATTCGACTGGTTTTAACCAGTAAACTTATCAATTTTCCAATAAAATTCACTTTGTTTGTCTGTTTTAAACAAGTTTAGAGACTTTATTGTTCAAATATTCTCATGAGGTTACATATATTTTGCCAAGTAAGTGTTTGGTCCTCAGTACTTATTTTGTTATTCATGTGAGTTAAACCTTTATATGTAACTGTTTTCCCCGTATCAGAGAACTGTTGATGATAGGACTTCAAAAGCAACAGAGCTTGAGCAGAAGGTGGCACTACTTGAGGTAACTACAGAACCTTTAAGTTTCTTACGTGAACCTACAGAGAACCTTTAAGTTATCTGACCATCTACCATCAGGTTGAGTGTTCTACTCTAACTCAAGAACTGCAAGATATGGAAGCCCGTGCTCGCCGAGGGCAGAAAAAGTCTCCCGAGGATGGCAATCAAGTGATTCAGGTAGAATAAGTTAGGCTATCAAGTGATTAAAATAACTTTATTTTAAGCATTGTTAAACAATATATATTAAATGTAACCACTAGCTTATGTATTGTATAAAAAAGGTAGTTGTAAACTAGTCACATGTCGACATCAAATTGTTAATATGTAGATGCAGGCTTGGCAAGAAGAAGTTGAGCGTGCACGTCAAGGCCAGAGAGATGCTGAGAGGAAGCTCTCTTCTGTGGAGGTAAGTTTTAACGGATGACACAGTAATATTTTTCTTCATATTTTGTACAGATATTGGTTAACAAAAAAGAGTATTTAAGAACTCAATTCAATATTAATATATGATGTACTCTATGACTTAAAATGAAGAACCAGTGGATGATTGCAGGCTGAAGTTCAAAAATTGAGAGTGGAAATGGCTGCTATGAAAAGGGATGCTGAGCATTATTCACGACAGGTAGTTCCTTCTTGTTTTTGCTTACGAGATTTTGTCTTATTTTGCTCGATTACTGTGTATATGAAGATCATTTTGTACATTTTTTGTTAACGTTAACCGAAGAGTAAGAATTGAAAATAATTGCATATTGATCGTTAGCATTTCTGTTGAACTGGCCAAGTACAGTTTTTAAAGTAATATCCTTATTTTAGATTTTGCTTTGCATTCTGTGACTATAAATACATGACTTTCAGCATTCTTGTTACATCTTACGATTTTAATCAGTAAAGTTTATTGAATTTCCAACGTTGATATAAACAGAGTAACATGTGTTGCAAGAAATACATAGAAACGCTAATTCTGGTGCTTCTAAAGTCTTTCAAGCACAATTTAGTCCACCCTTGTGGATTGTTGATTTCTTGTTTTTAACCTTTGACTCATTTGGAAATAGTAAAATTTACAACTATTATTTTTCTCTCCATATAGATACATACAACCGAGAACGATAAAAGAAGTTCAGTTCCCATCTTATTGGCCTTCTATTTACATGTGTTAGTGCTTCTGTTTCACTTATCTAGATACTTATCTGCATATATGTTGCTACTGAGCAGGAGCATATGGAACTTGAGAAAAGATATAGAGAACTTACAGATTTGTTGGTACGTGAACATCTGATCCCTAATTGATGAATATTCTGTTAATTAGTGACTGCATTTGACATAAACACTACACTATGCATCATCAGTATTACAAGCAAACACAGTTGGAGGCAATGACCAGTGAAAAGGCTGCAGCAGAGTTTCAATTAGAGAAGGAGATAAAGCGTATTCAGGAAGCTCAGGTTCATTAGTGGCTACTTGTTGCATTTTTTACAAAGTTTAGGGTGGCATTTATCATGGTTATCACTTAGATGGGCAGGGTAAGGGGTGAAAAGGGGTTGTTTTTTAGCACGGGTTGAAATGGTTTAGTCGGGGTTGGGTTGACCCACCAGCACTTTGTCTTTTTTATTTGATATTTATAATTAATAAGTTATGATGTGTTTATTATAATCGCCAGCTTACTATAATTTACTCTTGGTTCTAGTTCTACATATGTACTTAATTATTTAATGACCAGGTAGAAGTAGAAAGGAGTAGAGTCTCCCGCCGTGCATCAACAGTTTGGGAAGAAGACACTGACATGAAAGCCCTCGAGTATGTTGCTTTCATGTTCTTTTTAACTTTTTTTGTGATTATAGTTTCAAGTTATTATCTATTTCTGATTACAATTACGCACTGATGTAAAAATCCCCGATTACTGCCGATTAATCCCCAATTACTCCTTTATAAGAGCATGCCGATCCGATTTTCCACAACGCGTTTAATTATTCGGTCAAATCAGATTTCTGGTCAAAGTCGGACTTAGTCGATCAAAAGTGGTCGAAGCAAAAATTGGTTAACATTCTAATATGCATGTTACTAGAATCTTAGAATCTATTACAAATCGTCTATACCACGGTGTGTACTCTTCATGATATGTACTCACTTAATAACATTCTGTTACATTAAATTTCAGGCCTCTTCCCTTCCATCATCGCCACTTGGTTGGGGCTAGCATACAGGTATAACATAGTTCCATGTCGTACTGCAGATTCTTTTATTCCTTTCCCTTTTGCTGCTCATGTATTACATCTATATCCGTATCTATACACTGCAGCTGCAGAAGGCTGCAAAAATTATAGATTCTGGTGCCGTCAGGGGTATGAGGTTTCTCTGGCGATATCCTTTCGCACGACTTTTCCTCATCTTTTACATGGTAAGAATGCTCTTGTCCATGAAAATTCATCTTTCGATTTTTTAACGTATTTATGCTTTAAGATACTCTGTCCTTTGAATGGAATATACAAATTAAACAAATATAAGGGAAGAACTAAGAGTCTGCGAATCATAGATTTATCGAATTTGGATATCTACACCAATTTGTATTGGTTTTGGAACTAACTCTTTATGTTGTTCAGGTATTCGTGCATCTCTTTATGATGTATCTACTGCATCGACTCCAGGTACCAGTTCGACCTGTTTTCTCTATAGCCATTTTTTATGTGACTTGTTTAACCCGTTAGAGATAAAACATAATTTGGATCTACCAATTGCCACTTCTAGTTTACCAAATTAAATAAAAAACCAACATCATATAGCGAACCATTAGGGTATCAAATGAATTGATCATTGGTAAAAGTTAGTAACCAGGTCTTATGGATCACTTATATTTATTATGTTGCTTCCAGATTGTAGAATATAATCATTACATTACATAGTAATAATGCATTACAATAGATAAAAACATTAAAAACTAACAAGCTAAAACACGAATACGATTCCATTTTGATAACCAGTCTTTATTATATTATACATATATCTAACAGACAAAAGTTATGAATTGTATTTTCGACTTTTCACCTTTTTTTTTTTTTTTTTTATTATTTTAACTAAATTTCATTTCACCAAGCCCCCCACACTTTTTCCAAAAATTCAAATCGACCCCTCAAACAGGGGGTAAAGTGTCAAATAACCATTTTAATAAAAAATCTTAAATAAACTCCATTTCACCTTTTTTTCCTTTTTAATTTTAACTAAATTTCATTTCACCAACAAAGCCCCTCACACTTTTTCCTATACATATATCTAATAGACAAAAGTTATGAATAGTAACTAGGGTTATTTTCGACTTTTCACCTTTTTATTTTTTTATTTTTTAATTTTAACTAAATTTCATTTCACCAACAAAGCCCCCCACACTTTTCCAAAAATTCAAATCGACCCCTCAAACAGGGGGTAAAGTGTCAAATAACCATTCTCGTAAAAAATCTTAAATAAACTCCACCCAAATATTCAACGGGTCATATCTTCTTGCTCGCAACGAGTTAAATTTTTCCGACACCATCCTTAAACTCGAAATAATTTTAGGAACACAATGTCACTAACTATACGCAAAACGGACGCTTTTTAAAAAACGCTAAATATTTGGGGTACTTTTCATACACGTTGATTTTGCGTTAAATTTTTAAAAGTCGAAACGCGGAGATGCACATATATTGTTAATTTAAAATAACGCTTCAACGACATCATCGTTAGCCACGAAATAATTTTGCAAACTAAACGCAATAAAATACATTGAAAACCGAACCCCCGGCGCGAAGCGAGGGTTCGAATACTAGTTATATTCGAATGACGTGCATGTTTTTGCAATGTGTAGGAGCAAGCAGACACCATGTATTCAAGAGAAATTGCTGAATCTATGGGACTTGGCAATCATACATTACCCTGATGATAAGTTTCATCATTTCAACACTGCCATTGAAATTGCATAATTTTAGTTTCCCGATGGCAGTATAATGTATCGACCCTATATAAGAACTGACATCCCGCTTAAGTTTTAAACAGCGTTTGAAAAGGGTGAGAATACAAGTGCAGGAATCTGAAAATTTGATTCCAACTTCATAACGTTTAATCCATTTTGCAGAGCTTTTCTGTACCTACCTGATTGTATGTTGTTTTTTCTTTCTTTTCGAAATGGAAATTGGAAGAGATGATTCAGAAACATTAAGGGTTGTATATCATTACGATAGAAACTCAATAGAAGGTATCATTGATGTATGTATTGAAAACGAGCTCTGCCCTTGTTGCACACTAGCACATGTGAAGTTATTTTTCTATAAGCTCGAATATAATAGTTTGACCTCGGTAATCATAAGTAACGTAATTTGTATGTTTTGATTCTATGGCGATGAATTCTCAGATGATCATTTTTTATTTGCCTTATAACATCTAAGATTTATCATGGTATCATATGCAAGTTGATGAATCATTTGATACATGTATGGTTGTGTACTTTGGATTTTGATTACAAGTCAATATCCTGATCTCTAAGATTGACTTTCATTGTAGTTACAAAGTTGTAATTTTTTCCCTACATCGTAATCAATCAAATCTATTATATATACGCTAAATTATTTTAACGTCACTTCATAATGCTATTTTTTACTAGTCTATGATATTGAAAAAAATTGTAAACGAAAAGAAATGTTAAATTCTCTCCAAACAAAACGGAAGCACTCATTTTGAATTCAGAATCAAATCCCATTTTCTTTTTTGTAAATAAAAGTCTTGTAATAAAAAACTGAACATATTTGAAAAGTCGCGTTGAAGTATTTATTAAATCAACGCGTTTTGATATAAGAAAGAGTTTGGACTAAAATTTGTCTAAAGTCATAACTATGAGTTGCTGCTTTATTTTTCAGAAACATATAACATTGTTATTTATAAATTTTCAACTAACTAACATGAAGGGTCCTACCTAATTATTAAAGATGCATATTAATCTATAAACACCTAATTTTTTCACAAACATACAACATTCTTTACATTGATATGTGTAATAATATGATTAATGACGATTAGAAATATATACAAATTCTTGGATCTTGCAAGGTAAGAACATTACTATACCAAGGGGCCGTTGAATTGATTTTTTTTTAAAAACAATATAAATTAAGATGAATAAGATACAAAGATATTTCTTTTTTTTTTTTTTTCTTTTTTTTTATACATCAAAAACCAACGTTTTTTTTTTTTTTTGGTAAGCAAGGAAACCCTCATATGAACGAGCGCATTGGCTCCCCCATAGAAGGTAAAACCTCGGGTAATCAAGCCCCCCGAGCGCGAGACCTGGTACCGGGTGAATTGCGCATTATGCGCACCCTCTAGTCACACTCCCTTTTTGAACAATTTGGCATAGCCAGGAATTGAACCCGGGTGGTGTGCTTCATTGGGCAACTCGGTAGCCACTCAGGCTTGCCTGAATGGTTAAAAAAAAAAAACGTTTTCGAACTAAAAGATTCTCCAGAAAGTTAAAACATGTAGTTGATGGCGACAACATGTGACATTGTTGAAAAAAAAAAATCAGTCCAGAACAAACAAGATGACATAAAACACTAGTCATCAAATCTACTGAATACCTACACATAAAATAAAGGTGAACACGCTAGGTAAAGGTATCTCATTTTATTCCAGCCAATTCTATAAAATTCAAGCTAGGTAACGTAATACGATTCGGTTTTGGCTTGGTAATTGGGTAGATGGTGGCCTCTTAATGTCAGAATTAATCGTGTTTATCATTTGGCATCGGACAAGTCTGTTTGTATCTCTGATGAGTTTGAAAATAGTGAGTGGAATTGGAGTTGGAATAGAGATTGGATTCGCACTCGGAATGAAGTAGCTTGTCGATTTTAAAAACGCTTTTACAATAAGAGCATACTAGTGATGATGATGACTCTTTCATATGGAGTATTGGTAATAAAAATGCTTATGTTGCAAGTGATACAAGGAAATACATTAATCAAAGAGTACTAACTTCAATTCATCCGGCAACAAGATGGTTTAAGATATTACCTATCAAAATTAATACTAGTATCTTTATTTGAAGAGTTGATTTTGATAAGACTCCCAAACCGTCTCAATCTATCTAAGCGCGAGTTGAAGATCTTGAAAATTGGATGTCCTAATTGCTCGTATAGTCGTATGGGGTGGAATCTATTGATCATTTATTAGTTTCATGTAACATTGCATTTGAGGTTCGGAAAAAGATAGAAATATAGTTGGATATCGATCTTCCAATTTTTACAAATTGGGTTGAATGGTTGTATTGGTTTGACAATTCGGTTGAATCAAAAATCACTAAATTTCGAGTTTATGCTATTGTAACGACTTGTTCTTTGGAGATACCGAAATGGAGTTAATGTTATATTCAGAAAAGGGATTTGTTTGATCTTATTTGTTCTACTTCTTTATTTTAAAGAAGTAGAGATCGAATTAATTGGAACAATTTGACTTTCTAAGTCATTGTAATATTTGTATTATGTTTCTTTTACTAGAGGCTTAAGAAAAATGCATGGCCGTTAAAAAAGAAACAAATATTATATGATAATTTGGATATCACTGCATTTACCATATACCACTAACTGGTTAGATATATAAATAACTATGTTAGATATGATACGATATGATACTATAAACGATAATTATAATTAGTTGTCTATAAAATTAAAATTAAGAATTTATATGCATCTCCAAACTATTATTTGAATTTTGTTATGGGACTGTCGTTAACATGCATAAAGTTCTAGTGTTATTCATTAACTTTCATCGTAAAAGTAACATGTAATCGATGTTTACGATAATATACTACATATATAACCAACGAATCATTGCTTCAATGGTATCCAAAGCGTTAGTAGGGCGGGCCCGTGATTAGTTGCCAAGCAATCTGGGTTCGATTCCGAGGAGGGGGAGACTTTCTCCAGGTTTTACTGCGATTAGTGGCCAAACAACTCAGTTCCCGCTATTAGTTGTCGAGCAACCCGGGATAATTCTTGGAGTTTCCTATCTAGCGTGTGTGGATCGCAAATGAGAGGATTCGATGCGAAATAATGCCGTTCAAATAAAAAAATATAATACATAGATAGATTAACAACAACCTCTAAAGCTGTCTTGTGCAGGATTATATTATTTTTATACAAAATTAAATAAAATAAGATCTCCTTATCAGTCATTTCATCATTACTCTTTTACCAACTAATCATCAATTCATTCAATTATTAATGAAGTTGAAAACATTATACCAAAAGCCGCCACGCATGACTAAGGTGGGTTTATCCATTTGCCTGTCAGTCCCTACCGTCTTTAATCTAAAAATCAATTTAAATATTTTATTCTTCGGATCCCATTTCAAATATTCTTATTCCTATCCTATAATCATATAATTAATATTAATAATTAATAATAATAAATAATAAATACAGTATTAAATATTAAATATTAATACTAATTAAAATTAAATAAAATAATATTAGTTAATAGAACGCTAATACCACGTTATGCATCTATTCGTGTACATTTGACCTGATGATCGCCCTCCTAAGTGTTAACGGTGTTTGGATTTACCTTTCAAAATTAGGTTTTAAATAATACTCTGTAAATAAAAGTTAAATGACCATCTCTGTAACAAAACATGATATAGATTAATTTAATGGTCTTTATTTCAATGTTATAAAAGCATAAAAAATTGCATGATTAATGCTTAGACTACTTGTATCGGCTATATCTCAAGACCGTGAGTTTTAATGTGGCACCAATCCTACGCCCCTAGGTCTAGTAGTGGGGTGGCAGTTTAAAAAAATTGTTGGGCGTGCCTGAGAATCTCACGAATTTTGCAACGGGCAGGAGTAGCATGTGGCGATGTGTGGTTGGTTGGCCCATTTTGACCGTCTGAACATTAATAAAAAAAAATTATTTTTATTTAATTTATATAAATCTATACTATTTATTTTAATTTTATACCATATTCTTCATCTCAAACCACTTCTAAAACACTCTTCTTCATCTCAAAAACTTTTTAAAAAAAAATGTCTACTCCAAATACTCCATTCACCCAACAAAATGATAACGAAGATCCCGAAACACCACTAAATCAATCCGGTAATTTACAAAATCTTTTAGTGTTCGGTAGAGCAAATACACCCAGGTTATCATCTCAACCAATCCATACGCCTAGTCCTCAAAATTTTGACAACGTAAGTCGGAATTTATTCGGGTTAAATCAACCTTTACCTCAACAAAGTTGGACAATTTTCCACCAACAACAAATGTATCAAAAACATTAATATAACAAAAAACATTAATATAACAAAAAAAATTGAAAATATAATGCTACATCAGCATTCCACTAATAACCCACACCAAAAACCCACACTACCACTACTTCATACAAAAAACTCACTCATCATACTCATCAAAAAAGTATAAAAAGTAACCCACTCCACCAACCCACGTCCCTAACCGCAACTGTTGGTCTATTAATTTACCAATATAACTAATAGACAAAATTTGTCTTATTTATTATGAATAGTATTATTCAGTTTTTCACTTTTCACAAACCTAACCCCCTAATTTTCATTAAAATACAAATCGAACCCCCCACTTTATACCTATATTCTAAATTATTATTTATCCCATCACAAACCAAAAATACTGAATAATAACACCCACCACGCTTTACCAACTTGTAAACTGCGTTCAAACAGTAGGACCCATATAGGCCACTACTGTGCTACATTTTTTTTTGTCTCCAACGATAAAAGAAACAACTTTCTTAAAAGGAACAACCCTTCAATGCTACCAAAAGATGTCGGAAAACATTCTTTTTTACAAAATAGATCAACTAACTTTAACGCTAAAAGAAGCAACTTTCACAAAAGGAACAACCCTTTAATCTTAGATGTCGAAAAAAATTCTTTTTTACAAAATAGATCAAGATTTTTTTTTAACTTGCATTCAAAATGGAGCTCCCGGCAAAGATAAAATTATCTTGCCCATTAGAATCTTGTTACAACTCTATTGAACTGGTTTGAGAACAGCTGACTCCACAACCAGTTAGTACCAATAAAGTTGTTACCCAATAAACAATTTTTAAATTGATTAAATTGATACCATCTCAGAAGTCAATACATAAAGTTTGACTATTACACGTATATATGTTCGGTAAGTTGGCATGTGTCTCTCTCTATATTTAAGCAGTGCATGTATGTATGAATTGATCACAGAATTTGAGGAGCTAAAACATAAAATTTAAAACAAAATTATAAAAAAATGGAGAGCACATCAAAGCACGGTGAGTCCGTCGTTGACCCTAACTCCACCGTCGGCGGTGGCGTTGAGGATGTTTACGGTGAAGATCGTGCCACCGAGGATCAACTCGTCACTCCGTGGACTGTTTCCGTCGCTAGGTATATCTATTAATTATTAATTAATTAATAAATTATATTATATTATATCACTTACTAATCGTTGTTATCGATCGCCTCTATTGCTTGAAATTAAGCTTGAATGATTTGAGTTTGCAAGTTAATTTTACTAGTATTGGATTCAATTTATAAAATATGATATTCATATTAGATATATATACTAACTGTATACAGAATCATTATGTATAATCTGTAGATGTGTAGCTTGAAATCCAGTTTGATCAATTTCGGAGTTATATCTAACTGATGATGATTTGACCTTTGAGTTATGATATGCAGATTTAAGTTATTTTATTTTGTTTGAACAGATTTTTAGAAAAGGAAGTTTAAACTAGTTAGGTTTATTTTTTATAATTTTATTGAAAGTAAAAATCATGATTATTTGCAGTGGATACACTTTGTTGAGGGATCCACACCATAACAAGGGACTTGCTTTTACTGAGAGGGAAAGGGATGCTCATTACTTGCGTGGTTTGTTGCCGCCGGCAATTTCGACACAAGAGCTTCAGGTTTAAGTTTGTTCTGAAATCTTCATGAACACTAATGATCAATTTAGTTTGAAAATTGTCGTTTATGCTTATGTAAGGTATTTTGTGTTTTGTGATTAATTAGGAAAAGAAATTGATGCAAAATATTAGAAGTTATGATGTTCCCCTGCACAAGTATGTGGCTATGATGGAATTAGAGGTATCTATCACTTGAAACTTCATTGACTTTTTTCCTTGACTTTCAGTGATCAAATCTATTGAAAATTTAACTTAGCAAATGATCAAATTTAGTAGTTTCTCATTTGGTGTATGGTTTGAACATTTTATTTTGGTTTGTAGGAGCGAAACGAGAGATTGTTCTACAAGCTTCTTATTGATAATGTGGAGGAACTTCTCCCAGTTGTATACACTCCTACAGTTGGAGAGGCCTGCCAGAAATATGGAAGTATTTTCAAGCGTCCTCAGGGTCTTTACATTAGTTTGAAAGAGAAGTATGACTATTAAATTGAGCTATGTTTACTTGATATAATTTGTACTCTGTATTAATTTAGTGTTAGTTGACAGTTAAGTAATCTAAATTTGCAGGGGAAAGGTTCTTGAAGTACTAAAGAACTGGCCTGAGAGGAGTATTCAAGTTATTGTCGTGACAGATGGTGAACGTATTTTGGGACTTGGTGATCTTGGATGCCAGGTAAAATAAAAAATAAACTAGTCCTATTTCGTTTTAGCAACATAATTGACTGCTAAAGATGGAAATCTTTAAATTTGTACTTTAGGGTATGGGAATACCAGTTGGGAAACTCGCTTTATATACTGCACTTGGTGGAGTTAGGCCTTCTGCGGTAAGCTTTCGTTATTTATGTCATGATTCCAAAAAATGGTTATATGATTACTTCCAAATTATATATGTTTTTGTTTGCAAATTTTGTAATGGTTCCTAACTTGACTATGCAGTGCTTACCTATAACCATTGATGTGGGAACAAACAACCAGAAGCTACTAGATGATGAGTTCTATATTGGTCTCAAACAAAAAAGAGCCACTGGAAAGGTACATCGATAACTGATACAGAGTCATAACATACTTGTTATGTCCCATGGTGCCAAATTTAGCATCTTTTTGACTATTTTTCTTCTGTATAGGAATATTATGAGTTACTTGAAGAGTTCATGTCTGCAGTCAAGCAGAACTATGGTGAAAAAGTTCTTGTGCAGTTTGAAGATTTCGCAAATCACAATGCGTTTGAGCTGTTGTCCAAATATAGAACCTCTCATTTGGTGTTCAATGATGATATCCAGGTATATATACCCAGCCGGTTTTGATGAATTTTTGCTGTACTAAACTCTGTGTTCGTATATAACTTTGTTTATTTTTTTTCAGGGGACTGCATCTGTGGTTCTTGCAGGACTTGTTGCATCACTTAAATTACTTGGTGGTAGTTTGGCTGATCACACGTTCATGTTCCTTGGTGCCGGTGAAGTGAGACTCGAGACTCTTATCTTTATGATATTATATTATTCGTGTACAAATTCCACTTTTTAAAATTTCAATAGTTTTAAGAACCCGTTGTATTTTAGGCGGGAACTGGCATAGCAGATCTTATAGCCCTCGAGATATCAACAAAGGTACAAGCTTAATTGTCAAAATTACTCTGTAACATACTTAGATTATTGCTAGTTTTCTTATCACTATTAATGTATACAGACAAATATTCCTATTGAAGAGACTCGTAAGAAGATTTGGCTTGTGGACTCTAAGGTGGGTACACGTAATCAATATTTTCTTCTATTATTGTGCTCCTTTTGTTCTTACATGGCAACTCCTTCTTCAGGGGTTGATTGTCAGCTCCCGTAAAGCATCCCTTCAGCACTTCAAGCAACCATGGGCCCATGAACATGAACCTCTTTCGACTCTTTTAGATGCCGTCAAGGTGAGACGACATAACAATTTTCTGTTTTTTAACCTATTTATGATAAACTTATGACTAATTTTTTGTAATTTTTTATTTCCCTTTCCAATTACTATCAGATCATCAAACCATCTGTCCTCATTGGAACATCTGGGGTAGGACAGACCTTTACAAAAGAAGTGGTTGAAACTATGGCAGCCAACAACAAGGTTCTCTCTCTTTTTCTGATAGAATGATGCACACACACACACACACACACACACACACACACACACACACACACACACACACACACATTTGTTTTCATATATATCAGGGAAACTCAAAAACACCTACTAAAGTAATGATTAAAACTATGTATGCAGACACCACTTATTATGGCTCTATCCAATCCAACTTCACAAGCTGAATGCACTGCTGAACAAGCTTACACCTGGACTGAGGTAACTAAACTAACAAATTTTTACTGCTTGAACTTTCATATAAAGAGTTTCATGTTAAAACTAACTTAGCACTTAATCCATCATTGTGTAGGGTCGTGCGATATTTTCCAGTGGCAGTCCTTTTGATCCTTATGAATACAATGGCAAACTCTTCATTCCTGGCCAGGTCATACTACTTCACTTTTACATTGAAGTGTTGATGTCATACAACATATGGATTGATCATGCATGCTCATATATACTTATTTATAATATGTATTCAGGCAAATAATGCTTACATTTTTCCTGGACTTGGTTTTGGGTTGGTCATCGCTGGTGCAATCCGTGTACATGATGAGATGCTTTTGGCAGCATGTAAGTACCATTATACTTACTTTTTACCATTAAGATTGCGTTATGATAAATATAAATAATTAACATAAAAAATAATTATGAATCTTTTTTATAATGTTGTAAATAAGTATCACCGTGTCACTAATGTAGCGGAAGCATTGGCTAATCAAGTAACACAAGAGCACTACGATAAAGGGATGATTTATCCTCCGCTCACTAACATCAGAAAGATTTCGGCTAATATTGCTGCTAGTGTTGCTGCTAAAGCATATGAACTTGGTGAGTACCATTTTCACTTACCTATTACACAATGGGCGGGTCAGGTGGTTCTGGCACAATTATTAACAGTTGGAAGAGTTCAGATCTGGATTGGTTGACCCCAACCACTTTCTGTCTGATACTTCAATTCTAGACAAACTACAAGAATCAGATTATTTGAAATTAATCTGAATAGCAGAATGATGTGAATATGTATGTTTAGTGTCTTTTGACTTGTGGTAACCTGTTAAACATAGAACATAAACCAAATCGACCCCTTCTTAAGTAAATAAGAAAAGAGCTACCTTTTTCAGGGACTATTTTCTTTTTCTACTTTAACTGTTCCAAATTTAGGATTTAGAAAGACAATGGTAACTCGTCGTCTTAATATTTAACAAATCGAGGCTATGAATTGCAGGTTTGGCAACACGTCTACCCCGCCCTGCAGATCTAGTGAAATATGCAGAGAGCTGTATGTACACTCCTAACTACCGAAGCTACAGATAAACAATTAGCCAACTCCTATATGGTTCGAGTTTCTGTTTTTTCGAGTCTCTTGTCATAATGTTATCATATTTCGTCTTTCCTTCTTGTATTTTGTAATCATTTTGTTATTTTCTTGAGTGATTTTGGACACAGATGTTAGGGTGTGAAACTGTGAATGTTGTGTAGTAGTTCAACAATAATACAACTTTAATCATATTTCCAGTGATGATCAGGTATATTTGCAAAACTATTAAAAAAAATTGTACCTATAGTCTTTCGTCTTAAATTGACCATTCATGAAAAAATAACTTTGTGATTGGTAAACACATGATGTTTGCAACTGAATAAGACCATAAAAGTTCATTCACTGTATTAATTGCTTCATACAAAGTTGATGACAATGAACATCACTAACTTTATCAATAGAATTTAGTTGAGCTGCAGTTACAAGAAGACATAACTCTCTATTTCAATTAAAATTAAACAAGATACAATGACATGAAGGAACAAAGTTCCAAATGACGTGAGACGATAACATATTAACATCTCTGTATTTAGACAAATTTTACTCTGTATTCCTGAATGATAACACCCCATCTTGTTTAAATGGACTATACCAAAGAATATGAGAAATCCAAATAAAAAATATCGTGATTCTGGAAGCAAGTTTTTACATCCTAGATAATAATGATTTTAACAGTCATTTTTCTAGCTCCCCAATGTAGAAGATGTCAATCATATCAAACACTCGGGTTGCATGCTGAGGCCTGCAGACATAAACATACATACACGATTAGTCGATTAACATAGAGTAAACGATGTAGATGCGTTATTTACATATAATATGCATTAGTCCTAGGTACTTCCTATATCAAAATTTCTACAAGCATAACTTGGGGTCGCCCAAAACACTTTCAACATTTTTTTATAAATAGTTAGGGTGTCTAATATGATTATGTATAGATCGTGTGCAATTTATCGTAATAATGGGTCAAAACACGTTTGCTTAATAAACCACTTAAAGAGTTGAAAACATTAAAAAGAAATTTAGGGTCACTTTTGATCCATTTGACCCGTTCGATTCGTTTCCCTGCAACTTTTTTTCTTTTTATTTTAAACTATAACTATTTAATGATTGGAATATTATACGTAGTGTAATCAAAACCGCCCTGAACATTATCAGGAACACCGCCCCAATCATTATCAGGAACGGGTTGAGCTTGACGCTTCTAAACAAAACCATAGCAAGAGCCTACAACTTTGTGCTCTTTTTTTTTGTCAAAAACAGCAAAAGAAAAAGGCAGGTTTTTGACAAAAAAAAAAAAAAGTATTTTTGTTTTAATGTCTGATCGATTAGCATTGATAAAATTAGCATTTCAAGATCAGAGAGTATCAGACATGCATATTACTTCAGATAAATATTCTGTAGATAGAAGCACGAAAGAAGCATAAAGCAGCAAATTAGAAGTAGAGGGCTCACCCAAAAAATCCTTCAGTTGAGTCATCACCCGCGTGTGCCAGAATTGCATCACCACCAGGGTGTTCTTCTACATAAGGAGTAACATCATATACCTATTAATGATTGGATTGGTTCATCAATAATCAAATATCTATTAGGCATTTTCTTATTTTCACATTTATATACTCGTTGTGCACAACTAAGTAGTAATATAATATGTTATATAACCTAATAAAAGAACCTTTTCTTTGATGATGATCCAGCAATCTGTCCTCTTGTTGTGCAAGGAAATTTCAGATATGTTGTATGTTTTTACAGTCTGCATTTACAAATAAATTATTGAGAGATTGGGCCTTTTAAAGTCTGTATGGATAGTAAACAGTACTTAATAATTTTAATCTAAACGCCCGTCATCTACACTTTAATAAGAGGCTTTAGCTTAAATAGTTTGAGACACACTAATAAAGTTATTATATTTGACGTGCAGTGGGTATATACATTACTCAAACAATAGAAGAAAAAAAAGCAAGGATTCCCCGATACGAACTTAAAGTAGATTTTTTTCATCTTTCTCAAAACAATACACGAGCTTCAAAGCCAGAAAAATCATTTCATTAAGTCAACATCTGATGATAATTATATGAAGTTTCTTAGCTTCTATTCTATTATAAATTCGGTAGATTAAGTACATCCATCAATTTTCTAAGCACACGTCCCTTTTAAGGTGCTTTATATCTTTATTCATTTACATTTACATTTACATTTACATTTACATAAAGATAATAAGCATTTTTAAGTTTTTGAATGTAAAAGGCAGCAAGTGCTTATTTGTTTACTTTGATCTGTAATAAACAATTTCGGCAGCCAAAGCCCTATATACTATTATCCCAAACACCCCTTAAGTGGTAACAAATCATTATCAAAAACTTATACATGCAAACAGACCACACACATTATTGCTAATATCTCATCAAACTTCCATATTACCACACAAAAATTACAAATTTTGTGAAAGAGTACCTTACTCTTGGCATCCGAATAAGTATTATGATTTGTTTTATCTGCATTACACAAGAACTGTATAATAAAAAAAATACTGGATTATTAAACATTCAAATTTGAACAACTATCACTAGTAACCGACATTCAATATTTACGGACCTGATTTGATAAATCGAGGGACTAAAAATAACAAACTCAATAATAAACCAATAATTAAAGTGACCATAATCAGCTCCATAGCTCCTACTATTTGAGCCCTAACTCAACTGTACAGTAATGTGTGTTGAAACTGAAATTGAAATAAATATTTAATAAAGAGGAGAATGAAATGAATATGAGAGGAGAGGAGAGGATGGGGATCTATAACTGTTTCTAAATTCACTCCGATCCCTACCCGAGTTTTTTTTTTTTTTTTTTTTTTGGAGAAGTAAAGTAAACGGAACAGAAAAAAATGATTTGTTTTGGAGAGAAAATATATATAAATATGGAAGAGAGTAAAAATTTAATTAAAACAATCTGACCAATCAAACCCGTGAGTTAAATGCAAGTGATATACTTTTTTGTGCAAGCTTAGACCAATCCCACCGACACGTTATCAAACATGTCATGATCAACCTTCCTTGAGGGCGTCGATGGCATTGTCGCCGCCCTCCTCCTCCCTCGAGCTCCTCGCCCTCACCATTTTCATATCTAAGCATATTGGAGCACGGACATTATATTTATTTGTTTGAATTTTTCGACCAAAGCCGTTGATTTAATGGCTTTTATTTTTTTTATTACTTATTTACACTATATAACTAATACACTTCCAACACTCCAAACACATACAACACTCTAAAAAATTCTAACACAACACTCCCAACACTTTCATCTAACAATACTTTTATCAAAATGCCTAAAAAATCATCTTAAAACAAACCGATCGAGCAAGTTGTCGATACTCAACGAAGTAACGATTTTTTTCAAACACTACTCGACTCCCAAATGTTCAACTCACCTTCCGGGTCATCTTTCAACCCGGCTCAAGACATGGGATTTGCCAAATACGCATCATCTTCACCAATTTTTTCTCCTAATCAACAATACACCAATTATCCTCACAAACAACAATACGTTACTCAACCTTATCAACAATTCCAATATCCTCAACAACAACAATTTCCTCTACAACAAAAATTTACTCATCAACAAACTCGTCCAACAATACGGCAACCTATCTTCCCAAATCAAATTCCTACACAAATTCCAACGGATACCGAATCTGATGATGTAGATCTCGAATCTGTTCCAAAAACTCAACCCGAAGAAGTTGAAGACGAAGGTGAAAGTGACCCGAAAGGAAAAGGAAAAGCAAAAAAGAAAGTGAGATGCAAAAAAGTGCCGTGGACGGACGCGGAAAGTATGATTTTGGCGAACGTGTGGATGCAAGCCTCCGAAGTAACGGGAACGGGTCAAACAAAAGATTCATTTTGGGGTTATATCCGAGAAAATTACAATGCGCTTGTGAGTAGACTGGGTGAAGGTTCGAACCAAGGTGCGAGTGCGGGTGAAGGTGCGGGTGGGGATCCGAGTCAGTTTGAAAGGTTATTTCACGAATAACCTCTGTGTCGTCCACCAGGTCGTTCAAGAACCAAGAGTCAAAGGAGTTCGGGGTTATCCGATGCGACCTCACAATTGTCTTCCAACGAAGCTCGTTTACAATTGATTGAAACCGCCAACGCTACAAAGCGGGCGATGGATTGAATATACGACGCGACCGAGACCCGTGAAATGTTGGATCAATTGTCATTTCTCACCCAGCCATGTGCACCCGACTTAACGGAGGAACAACGCGCTTTGGTATTGAGAGTCCGAACAAAAATCACCAAGAAATACCAAAAAGCATTTGAGTTATCCGACGACGACGAGTAGTTTTTATTGTTTTATGTACTTGTGTTTGTTTTCAATTATGTCGTTTTTTTTAAATGTAACCGTATGATTGTTATTTAATAAATGTGATGTTCAAAAACCAATATTTATTTGTTAGTTAAAAATAATAATAATAATAATAATAATAATAATAATAATAATAATAATAATAATAATAATAATAATAATAATAAAATTTGAGAAAGCATGTCATGGTTGACAATGATGTGTTACAGGAGTGTTATGTGAGGAAGTTGTGAGGAAGGAGGAGAGAGAAAACTGACGTGGCGCTGAGGAAGTGTTGAGAAAGGCGTCATTGTTGGGATTGGTCTTAATAAGTGAAGTTTATTAAAAGTTAGTGTTAAATTTGAGTGTTAAATTTGTTGTGGGTGATGTGGTAAAATATTATTGGTAGTTGAGTATAAAATATATTAATTAGTAATATATAAAATAGGTGGCGAAATTTGATTGGCTGACCAAAATTTGACACTCCTGTTTTCTTCCGTTAATTTTTTGACTGACGCCCCGAAGTGTCAAAATTTGACGCCGCATTAGGGGCGTCAATGACGTCAAACATGTGCCACATTGGAACCCACCTCAGTTGACGAGAAATTTTCACGCTGCTTTAGGAACAGTCTAAGTAAAGGAGCATGAAAAAAAAAATGTAGATAAACAAATAATAAATAAATTTTTTTAACGGCGATGTTGATGGAAAATCGTGTGCACTTTTTATCAGATTAACGCAGCGGACAGTTGAATAATAATCTTTTATTATTTTATAAAACATTCATAAAATTAAATAATCATATATTTAATAAACATTCACACGATTAAACCTCCAATTAGATCCAGTTACACCACTAATAATTGTCTAAATAATGAATCACAAAGTGGGTTAGTAATATGCCTTTGCGAATTGACGTTCACTTGTATGTTGAAACGAATCGTCTTGTTAGAGAGAAACCTATGACCAAAAGTATGATCATCTTTTTGGATAGTCCACTACACTTTCAAGCGACACCAATGAATGCTATTTTAAATCCAAGTAACGTATTATAATAATCAAATTATTATAATAAGAATAAATAAATAATACTCGTATCTCTTTTACGCCGAAAAGAAAAACAAAAGGAATGGTGGGATGTTTTTTCCCTTTTGTGCGACAACAGTAAGGAGGGTTATATATTATTTTTCCCCTTTTTATGTCCATCTCAACAAGATTGATTCTAGCCAATATATATAACTAGTTGTGGAGCTACGTTTTGAATGCGATTTTAAAAAAAAAAGTCTTGATCTATTTTGTAAAAAAGAATTTTTTTCGACATCTAACATTGAAGGGTTGTTCCTTTTGTGAAAGTTGCTTCTTTTAGCGTTCCTGTTTTTTTTAAAGTTAGTTGATCTATTTTGTAAAAAAGAATATTTTTCAACATCTTTTGGTAGCATTGAAAGGTTGTTCCTTTTATGAAAGTTGCCTCTTTTATCGTTGAGGGAAAAAAAAGGTAGTTGATTTTTTTTATAAAAAAGAATTTTTTTTCGACATCTTTTGGTAACATTGAAGGGTTGGTTCTTTTACGAAGGTTGCTTCTTTTATCGTTGGAGACAAAAAAAGGTGAAATGACGGAAATACCACTGGTTACTATTGATGAATAGTGCTACAGGGTTTTGTCTTTTAGAAGAATGTTTTTCGACATCTTTTGGTAGTATTGAAAGGTTGTTCTTTTTATGAAAGTTGCCTCTTTTATCGTTGAGGAAAAAAAAAAGGTAGTTGATTTTTTTGTAAAAAAGAATTTTTTCCGACATCTTTTGGTAACATTGAAGGGTTGGTTCTTTTACGAAAATTGCTTCTTTTATCGTTAGAGACAAAAAAAAAAAAAAAATGAAGGTGAAATGACGGAAATATCCCTGATTACTATTGATGAATAGTGCTACAGGATTTTGTCTTTTAGAAGAATGTTTTTCGACATCTTTTGGTAGCATTGAAGGGTTGTTCCTTCTATAAAAGTTGCCTCTTTTATCGTTGAGGGAAAAAAAAGGTAGTTGATTTTTTTGTAAAAAAGAATTTTTTTCGATATCTTTTGGTAACATTGAAGGGTTGGTTCTTTTACGAAAGTTGCTTCTTTTATCGTTGGAGACAAGAAAAAAAGGTTAAATAACGGAAATATCTCTGGTTACTATTGATGAATAGTGCTGCAGAGTTTTGTCTTTTAGATAGTATATTAAATTAATATTAATATTAATATTAATTCATATATCCAAGTCTGACTCCAAAGTCAGCCTAGTTAAAAAATGCGTATATTCTCGTTTTCAATATTCATATATATAGAAAGATATATTATAATATTTAAAACCGTTTCCTTTTATTATACAAAGTTGACTTAGAAGAAAAAATAATTATAAACCTTGTTTTAGCCATGAACGTAAACAACAACGGCCCATATCCTTTTTAACTGAAAATCGACATTTCCATTATTATGATAAATTAATTACACAACTAATTAATTAAATCAAAATTAAATATTTTAATTTATTTCGTTACTTGAGTAATATATATATATATATATATATATATATATATATATATATATATATATATATCTTTTGACGTCTAGGTGTATATATGTGTGACCCTGAAAGCTCAAATGAATTAAGCCATATAGTTATATGTCGTACCTTGCACACAAATCCTACAGACTCCCACTTGTGTATGACACAACAAGTAACTATACAAACAATGGATACCGTCTAGCAACATGCCATTGTCCCTAAATTCACGTGAGGGTAATTTCTCAAAACTGATTATAGTAAGTGTTAAATGTCATTCGTCCCTTTGTTTCAGATACTTTAGTTAAACTTGAGATATGGATCATCAGTCATTCTCATTTGTTTAACAATTATATTTCTCGATCTTAGAACTGAATTAGATCACCAAATTAATTAAGTATTATCTCAGTGGCCACACAAATATCTTATTCATTCATCGAGGAGCTCAAAAGTATCTAACTCCAAACATTTTGGAGGAACAAATCCTATATTGCATACACGTGTCTGTCACGAGCTTTACATTATACCCAATGATGGCCTTTATTACAGCCTTATCAGGACAACGTTTAACCATATCAAAGTACAATGCTCCACACATCGAGACTTGCGTGTATCTCAAGTCCAAGGACATAAAGACATAATCACTAAAAGATTCACTACTGACTATGATCCATGTAGTGATATCTCATGGTTGGGTCATTTCAATATTCATCATCAATGAATACATATGAAATTTGGTCTCTACAAGTTAACTATTTATCATTAATAAATATAACCAAACATTCACATTAATCTTAATTCATGTTAATCCCATAACATGATCGATTATGGAGATTTTGAACAATCAACAATTATTCGTGAATTAAACATGCTAATATAGAACACAGTGATATAAATAAAAACGATCATACCATCAATATATCAATTCATTATGATAAAACTGTTTAATGTTCCAAAAATATCAAAATACTAAATTATAAATGAAAAGTATTAGTAGCATAACGAAGTCCAATATTACTAGCATGATCATCATGCTTGTTGTACATCATGGGCTTCGTGAACGGGTCAGCTACATTATCATTTGTATGAACCTTAAGAATACTGATCTCATTCTTCTCAACGACTTCATGAATGTAGTCAAACTTTTGAAGAATGTGCCAGATACCTTTAGGTAATTGTGATTCTTTCGCAAGTATAATAATACTCGAACTATCACAGTACATTATTATAGGAGATTTAACATTGGGAGCTTGAGTTCAACAATAAACTTCCTTATAGAGATTATCCAGATAGTTTCCTGAGAAACTTCTCAGGGAAACAATGTATTCTACTATTGTTGTAGATTTTTCAACCTTGCTCGGCTTTGAACTCTTCCGATCAATTGCCTGGACCATCATGACAAAGACACAACTTGATTAGGATTAAGAAATCGATTAGTTTGGTAGCTAAAATTTGTATAATAGTTAATACTCAACTCTTTTCCAAACTACCGTAAACCAAGAACATATCTTTAGCTATCCGCAAATACTTAAGAATGTTCTTAACAGCCATCCAATGCTATTCACCTGGATTCTGTTTATAACGACTCTATCAAACTCAAAGCTAACGAGACATTAGGTCTAGTACATAACATAGCATACATTATGGATCTTATAGCCGAAGCATACGATATACCTTTCATTCGTCTTATCTCATCAGGTGTGATAGGACTTTGAGACTTGCTCAATATTACACCCTTTTGCACAGGCAATGCTCCGCGCTTAGAGTTCTGCATGTTAAATTTACGCAAGATTTTGTCAATGTATGTACTTTGACTCAAATCAATAATCCTTTTTGATCTGTTTCTATAGATCCCGATTCCAAGAATATAAGTAGTTTCTCCAGGATCCTTCATGGAATAACATTTTCTAAGCCAAGACTTGACATCTTACAAAAGTTGGAATGTCATTTTCAATAAGTAGTATATCATCAACATACAAGATCAAGAAGACTACTTTGCTCCCACTAGCTCTAATGTAAACACAGGGCGCATCTCTGTTTTGAGAAAAACCAAACTCTTTAAATTTTCTCATAAAACTTGAGATTCCATCTCCTGGATGCTTACTTCAATCCATAAATGGATTTTAGAAGCTTGCATACTTTATTAGGATGCTTAGGATTCACAAACCCTTTCGGCTGAACCATATATACATCCTCTCTTAAGTCGCCATTTAGGAAAGCGGTTTTGACATCCATTTGCCATATTTCATAATCATGAAAGTAGCTATGGCAATAAGTATCCTAATTGATTTAATGCTCGCGACTGGTGAAAAATTTTCTCATAATCAATTCCTTGAGCTTGAGTATAACAGTTTGCCACCAACTGAGCCTTAAAAGTGTTTACATTATCGTCCATGTCAGCCTTCTTCTTGAAGACCCATTTACACCCCACTGTCTTGCAATTGGGTGGAAGATCAATCAAGTCCCATACTTGATTATCTTTCATGGACTGCATCTCTGCGTTCATAGTATCTCGCCATTTTCAGATTCTGGATCTGATATGGCCTCATGATAGCTAGAGGGTTGATCTTAATCCCCTAGATGAGGTTCTTCTTAATTAATCAGAAGATTAAGCCTCCTAGGTGAGGTTCTACTAGATCTATGAAGTATAGGTGCAACACGTTCTGGCTCACCAGCAGTGTGCTCGGCTTCAACGTGTGGTTGGCTAGTGCCTTCAGAAGGTAAGTTACTTTATGATTCTCGAATTTCTTCAAGATATACTTTACTCCCACTTACTTCTTGTAAGAGAAGATCTCCTTCCAAGAATTCAGCAAACCAAGCAGTAAACACTTTGTTTTCGGCTTAGTAGTAAAAGTAGTGACCCATTGTTTCCTTTGGGTATCCCACAAAGTGACATTTGATACTTCTGGGTTTCAATTTATTTGAAGTGTGACGTTTCACATACGCTTCACAACCCCAGACTTTCAAATAAGACAACTTGGGACTCTTCCCATGCCATAACTCATATGGTGTCTTTTATACCTTCTTGGTTGGAACCATATCGAGTATGCCTGCAGTAGACTCTAATGCATATCCAAAAATGTGATGACCCGGAAATTTCTGATCAAATTTAAACTTAATCTTTAATGTTTCCGACACGATAAGCAAAGTCTATGAAGTTGAATCTCAAAATTTTAAACTATTCAAATACCCTTCGATTGTTCTCAACAATTCGCGAACAATTATATGTAAATAGATACATATATATATACTATAACTTGAAAACATAACAAAGTGTTAAGAAAATGATACTGTGCATTAAACTTATTGGTTTGATTATCTGATTGATATATTTAGCTACGAAATTAAAAGATTATGCCAAACGATTGAATTAAAAGATATTTATTAAGTCCCTTAAGAATTATAATATTATTACGAGTTTCTGTTGTGAGGTCCACGTTGATTTGGGAAATCATTCATGTTTAATGGTATTCGGAATAAATGGTAAAGTGTTTGTTTAAATAACGTAATTTGGACACATACAATAATAAGGAATATTAACTGTTAGAATTAGATATATGAATAAATTGCGATATGTATTTTAAGACGTGTTTATAAATATTGAGAATAGATATTAACTTGGTTATGAAACGTTTGATAAATACTATTATATTAATAAATAACGAGACAATGATTTATAGAAATAAATGACCAAAACACTCGAAAGATTAAGATATACTTTGAGTGGTATAGTTTGTTGATAATTTAAGACTATATTTTGACAAAGGTACGAGTCACGAAACGTAAAGTGATAGTTTTCTAAGCATACGAAAATGCGTTCGAGAAACCGGAACCGGGGCATAAGTCGAGTGACAACGTACGAGACATCGGAACGAAAATTTCAAGTCAACTATGCACGAGAATATAATATAATATATAATTAATTAATATAAATTATATATATTATATATTAATAAATAAATATGTCGACAAACAAGAAAACAAAAGTTTGTGAGCTGGATCAGAGGGCCATGCGATCGCATGGCCTTGATGCCCAAAAACCATGTGATCGCATGGGGTTGGAAATCAGGCCACATCTATAAATTCAGTCGAATTCGTTCCAGTTTTGCACACATACATATTACACTCGTATATATATTTATATTTATATTATTATTATTATTATTATTTGTGATGACCCGGAAAATTTCGACTTATTTAAACCAATTCTCTATACGATTTATTATTTTGACACGTTAAATAAAGTCTGTTAGATTGAGTCTCAAAAATTTTAGAACTGTTTCATATATACAATTACCGTTGACTACTCTCGACGATTCATGAACAATTATATGTATGTATATATATATGTACAAGTAAAAACGACTTTCCTACAGTAAAATACTATTTGCTACAGTAAAATACTATTTGCTACAGGGAAACCGTATTTTGCTACAGTGCTACAGTGAAAACGACTTTGCTACAGTGATTTGCTACAGTAAAACACTATTTGCTACAGTAAACACTATTTGCTACAGCAACACACTATTTGCTACAGTAAACACTATTTGCTACAGTAAATACTATTTGATGTCGACGAACTAGCAAACAAAACGGGAAAGGCGGCCATGCGATCGCATGGCAAAAACACTGAAAACTCATGCGATCGCATGAGCTACAGTAAATCGTAAAGTACTATAAATACGCAGTTTGTTCGACGATAATTTTTCACACATAAATCTCTCAATATTAATATTTATATTATAATTATAATTTTAAATTTAAGTTTAATAATAATAAGATATATACGAGGGTGTTTTTAATTCGGGTTTCAAACCGCTTTAAGCTAAGGAAATATTGGGTATTGTTCGGGGTATTGTTCTTGAATCCAAGGCCAATCATACGATCGTCTACCATCATTACGTCTACGAAATTTGCCTACAATATTGAGTCTCAATATTGAACAGTGAGTTTATAGTCTCCCTTTTTAAATACTTTAAATATTTTTGGGCTGAGAATACATGCAATTTATTTTAAACGCAATAAGACACAAGTACATACTAAATTCTACACTGAGTTAAACCGAAAATCCCTTAGCTTTGGTAACTAGTAGCTGCCAGTACATAGGATATGGACTGGTGGGCGCGAATAATTGTATATGGATCCATAGGGCTTGACATCCCCGTCCGAGCTAGAGCGCTAGCCTTTTAACGGACGTATGTTATTTGAGTTTAAGACACGTTGGTTTGCGCGTATTAAAGCGAATGGGGTAATTATCACTATAGCGTTAAGTTTAGTTACCAGGGTGCTCTGTTACGTAGAATCTATTGATAAACTTTTGATGAAACCTTGTGGTCTATCTTTATATATGTTTATGACTCGGGCAATTAAACCTATAACTCACCAACATTCGTGTTGACTTTTTAGCATGTTTTATTCTCAGGTCCTTAGAATGCTTCCGCTGTGATGTGCTTGTTGCCTGCATGGAGTCTCTCATACTTTGTACAAAGTTTATTGCATTCAAAATAAAACTGCGTTGTGTAATAAATAATTGGACTGTGATGTCAACCTGTAAATTAAAGACTTACGTATTTTGGGGTTTTGCTAATACCTAAGCACTCGCCCACATGTTTATAACTTTCTATGTTTAGAAAGTCACTTATTTTAATGAATGCAATATTTTATCAAAACGTATCATATAGAGGTCAAAACCTCACTGTGGAATCAATGATTAACGTGCCGCGTCAATAGCGATTTTGACGGGTCGTTACAGTTGGTATCCGAGCTTGAGGTCATAGGGAACCAGAAATTACATTAGTGTGTTTAACTGGTAATTGTTAGGATGCATTAGTGAGTCTGGACTATGACCATATCTGTTGTTACTGATTTTTGCTTATTATTTGGTCAAAAACATTATATGTGATATATTTATATGCTAACGTAATTGTTGTTTCAATTATGTGATAGATGACTTCCTCTAATCCTATCATTTTGTACGACTCGGAATCGGACACTGAATCTATTCTATCCACAACTGAAAAGGGCGTTCCAATACCTATTAAAAAAGAAATTGTGTTAGCCGGGGAATCTCAACTCCCGGTAAACCCAGAGGAGGTTCCAGCTCCACCCAGTTTTAGTTTTCCGGAGCCACAGTATCGTTGGCATGGACCCATGATCCCTGGAGTAAACGAGGATCGTCCATTTCTAAACAAATATGGACATTGGTCCAGATATACCGCCGACGGGCGGGTTGTGCCGATTACGCCTGGCAGATTTCGGTTCATGACCACCGGTACATATTCTTGCAGTTCGTCATCATATTCTCCTGCACATGACTCAGACAGTTCGTCATCAGACGAGATCAGTAAGGAGGAGGATTTCGCTAATGAAATAAAAGAGATCACTAAGGAGAAATTCCAACTTGCTATAGATAATAAAAACAACCACAATAATAAAATGTCCTTAATTATTAAAAAAGAACAGGACCATTCGATCCGTAACCACCCTTATTGTATTAAACCCACTGAGGCAACAGGTACCTCAAAACCCCAACTAAAAATAAAATACACTGCCAGAATGTCTGTCGGACCATGTGCACACAAACAATTGGCAGAGAGAACCAAATGGGAAGAAGTTTCTGATAGTTCTGAATAAACGACCTCGCAACCATAAATCTTCCATGCGCTATTTTATTGCTTATGTGTGCTACTCTATCTTGTTATGTAAAATAAGCATATGTAAAATATCAGTATTGTATGGTATTGTATTATTTTGGTTTATTAATAATAAATGCATGGAATGATTATTTGTATTATTACTACTTCTTATTATTATTATTACATAATAATGTAGTAACTCGCTATAATTTTTTATAGTGGTATATTATTAGGATTTTAGTAGTTAATTCCTTGTACTAGCTATTATGTATGAACTTAACGGGTAGGTAATACCCTAGAAATAATTATAAAATGCTAATAAGAAGAAAAGGCTTTTATAATAATCGGTTCATATTATTAATATGCTACGATTAACTATTGACAACTCATTTTACCTATAATATTCTATATGATTAAATTATATCTGTTGTGTTTATTGAAGAAACATGTCTCAAATGTCGGATGCTGAGTTTGAGCAACTAGTCGAGAAACGTGTGAATGAAAGAATTGCTGCAACCGAAGCAGCAAAAGCAACAGCTGAAGCAGCAGCCGTAAACACAAATTCACGAAACGGATGCTCATACAAAACTTTTCAAGGATGCAAACCACAGACGTTTAGTGGAACTGAGGGACCAGTCGGTCTAACCCGATGGTTTGAAAAGATGGAGTCCGTTTTCAAAATCAGTAATTGTGCGAACGGAGACAAGTCAAAGTATGCTTCATGCACGTTGCAAGATGGTACACTTACTTGGTGGAACAATTATGCTAAAGCAGAAGGAATAGATACGGCATATGATATCTCTTGGGAAGAACTGAAAAAGATGCTAATCGAGGAGTACTGTCCTCGAAATGAGATCAGAAAAATGGAATCTGAGTTACGTAATCTGAAGGTTATCGGCGCGAATCTCAATAACTATGAAAAGCGTTTCATGGAACTAGCCTTGTTGTGTCCCGAATTGGTGCCAAATGAGAAACGAAAGATAGAAATGTATATTGACGGTTTATCGATCAATATCAAAGGAAATGTTACATCGTCCAAACCGAATACGATGCAGGAAGCCATGACAATGGCACACCAACTCATGGACCAGATCACAGAGAGTTCGATTAAGGCACCAATTATCGAAGTCAAGACAACTGAAGGAAAGAGGAAATGGGAAGACTATAAGGGTAAAAGTACTCACCTGAAGAAACAAGAAACTTTTAAAGGTAAACAAGATGGGGCAACTGCAAGTCCAAACTATAAGGGACCCCATCCGTTCTGCAAAAGATGTTACACACATCATGCAGGTTATTGTCAAGTGGTCTGTGATAAGTGCAACAAGAAAGGACATGTGGCGAAAGATTGTTATGCCACCGTTTCTGAAGTAAAGACAAAACTCACCGATGTCAAGAAATGTTTTGGATGCGGGAAGTCTGGTCACTTTATAAATCAATGCCCTGATAAGGAGAAGAACAAAGAACCCGCACGTGGGAGGGCATTTAATGTTAGTGCCAGTAAAGCACGTGAGGATCCTAATCTTGTCACGGGTACGTTTACCGTTAATAATCAACTAGCTTCTATTATGTTTGATACGGGTGCTGATAGAAGTTATATGTGTAAAGACTTTAGTTTTAAACTAAAATGTGCATCATTACCTCTAGACGATAAATATACTATTGAATTAGCTAATGGTAAACTGATAAAAGCCGATAAAATTTGCCATGGTTGCGAAATGAATCTCGCTGGTGAAACCTTCAAAATCGATTTGATACCCGTAGAATTAGGAAGTTTTGACGTAATCGTTGGCATGGATTGGATGTCTAAAACAAGAGCGGAAGTTGTTTGCGCTGAGAAAGCAATCCGCATCCCTCGTAAGGATGAAACGTCATTAATGATTTATGGGGAGAAGAGCAACTCAAAGCTGAACTTTATCAGCTGTATGAAGGCCCAGAAACTTATAAGAAAAGGTTGTTATGCTATTCTGGCACATGTAAAGAAGATCGATACTGAAGAAAGAAGCATTAATGACATGCCGGTTGTAAGAGAATATCCCGGAGTATTTCCAGAAGAATTACCGGGGCTACCTCCACACAGATGTGTAGAATTCCAGATTGATCTCATACCAGGAGCTGCACCTGTAGCCCGATCTCCATATAGACTTGCACCTTCAGAAATGCAAGAATTACAAGACCAGTTGCAAGAATTATCGGACCGTGGATTTATTCGTCCTAGTTTTTCACCTTGGGGTGCTCCTATTCTGTTCGTCAAGAAGAAGGATGGATCTATGAGAATGTGCATAGATTACCGAGAATTAAACAAATTAACGATCAAGAATCGGTACCCACTACCGAGGATTGATGATTTGTTTGATCAATTGCAAGGATCAAGTGTTTATTCTAAGATTGATCTACGCTCCGGATATCATCAACTGAGAGTGAAGGAAGAAGATGTTCCTAAAACCGCGTTCAGAACCCATTACGGTCACTATGAGTTTCTAGTCATGCCTTTTGGATTAACTAATGCTCCAGCAGTATTCATGGATCTAATGAATCGCATCTGTAGATCGTATTTAGACAAATTTGTCATTGTTTTTATCGACGACATATTGATTTACTCGAAGAACAAGGAAGAACATGAGCAACACTTAAGACTGGTACTAGAGATACTCAAGAAAGAAGAATTGTACGCAAAATTTTCGAAGTGTGATTTCTGGTTACAAGAAGTACAATTTTTGGGCCATGTTGTCAGTAAACATGGAATTAAAGTTGACCCCGCCAAGATCGAAGCCATTAGTAAATGGGAAACCCCGAAGACTCCAACACAAATTCGCCAATTCTTAGGTCTTGCTGGTTACTACCGAAGATTCATTCAAGATTTCTCTAGAATCGCCAAACCCTTAACTGCATTGACTCAAAAGGGAAAGAAGTATGATTGGTCCACAGAACAGGAATCCTCATTCCAGTTATTAAAGAAGAAGTTAACGTCTGCACCCATTTTGTCATTACCGGAAGGAAATGATGATTTCGTGATCTATTGTGATGCTTCACGCCAAGGTTTAGGATGTGTATTAATGCAACGCACAAAAGTCATCGCATATGCCTCACGACAACTAAAAATTCATGAAAAGAACTATACGACGCACGATTTAGAACTTGGAGCAGTAGTTTTTGCACTCAAAATATGGAGACACTATCTATATGGCACCAAGTGTACAGTGTACACCGACCATAAGAGTCTTCAGCATATTTTTGATCAAAAACAACTCAATATGAGGCAACGTCGCTGGGTAGAGTTGTTAAACGATTACGATTGTGAAATCCGTTACCACCCCGGAAAGGCTAATGTTGTAGCTGATGCCCTAAGTCGAAAAGAAAGAGTAAAACCTCTTAGGGTCCGAGCTTTGAATATTACAATTCGTACTGATCTCACAAAGCAAATTCAAGCAGCACAGTTAGAGGCTTTAAAAGAAGAAAACGAAAAAGGCAAAATAAGCAAAGGGTTAGAAAAATAACTTGAAGAAAAAGCCGATGGAACCCTGTATTTTGCTGGTAGGATATGGGTACCAAAACATGGTAACCTAAGGCAACTAGTACTGGATGAAGCACACAAAACGAGGTACTCAATTCACCCAGGAAACGGAAAAATGTACCACGATCTCAAGAAGTTTTATTGGTGGCCTAATATGAAAACAGAAATTGCTACTTATGTAAGCAAATGTTTAACGTGTGCAAAGGTCAAAGCTGAGCACCAAAAGCCGTCAGGATTACTGCAACAACCAGAAATTCCGCAGTGGAAATGGGAAAGAATAACCATGGATTTCATTACGAAATTGCCAAGGACTGCAAGTAGTCATGATACTATTTGGGTGATAGTTGATCGTCTAACTAAATCAGCTCACTTTCTACCAATAAAGGAGACAGACAGTATGGAGAAATTAGCACGCCTATATTTGAAGGAAGTAGTTTCCAGGCATGGTGTACCCATCTCTATCATATCTGATCGCGACACCCGATTCACATCACGTTTCTGGCAGTCATTACAAAAAGCATTGGGAACTCGATTAGATATGAGCACTGCTTATCACCCACAGACAGATGGTCAAAGTGAAAGAACAATACAAACATTGGAAGACATGTTACGGGCATGCGTGATTGACTTTGGAACCAGTTGGGATCTACACTTACCGTTGGCAGAATTTTCATACAATAACAGCTATCATACGAGCATCAACGCAGCGCCATTTGAAGCACTTTACGGTAGAAAGTGCAGATCTCCTATCTGTTGGAGTGAAGTAGGAGAAAGACAACTTACTGGACCAGAAATTATTCATGAAACCACCGAAAAGATCATTCAAATACAACAGCGATTGAAAACGGCCATGAGTCGCCAAAAGAGTTATGCTGATGTAAGAAGAAAACCGCTAGAATTTCAAGTGGGCGACAAAGTCATGTTGAAAGTGTCACCCTGGAAAGGCGTTGTACGATTCGGTAAACGAGGAAAGCTAAGTCCTAGGTACGTAGGACCCTTTGAAATCACCGAAAGAATTGGAACAGTTGCTTATCGATTAAAGCTACCGCAAGAACTTAGTAGTGTTCACAACACATTTCACGTGTCAAATTTGAAGAAATGTTTAGCTGAAGAGGATGTCGTAATTCCTCTTGACGAAATACGAATCAATGATAAACTCCATTTTATCGAAGAACCTGTTGAAATCATGGACCGTGAGGTCAAACAATTAAAACAAAGCAAAATACCGATAGTTAGGGTTCGTTGGAACGCTAGACGAGGACCCGAGTTTACTTGGGAACGTGAGGATCAAATGAAGCAAAAGTATCCACATTTGTTCACTGATATCGCTCATAAAACAGGTACTACTCAAAATTTCGGGACGAAATTTTCTTTAACGGGGAGGTTATGTGATGACCCGGAAAATTTCGACTTATTTAAACCAATTCTCTATACGATTTATTATTTTGACACGTTAAATAAAGTCTGTTAGATTGAGTCTCAAAAATTTTAGAACTGTTTCATATATACAATTACCGTTGACTACTCTCGACGATTCATGAACAATTATATGTATGTATATATATATGTACAAGTAAAAACGACTTTCCTACAGTAAAATACTATTTGCTACAGTAAAATACTATTTGCTACAGGGAAACCGTATTTTGCTACAGTGCTACAGTGAAAACGACTTTGCTACAGTGATTTGCTACAGTAAAACACTATTTGCTACAGTAAACACTATTTGCTACAGTACACACACTATTTGCTACAGTAAACACTATTTGCTACAGTAAATACTATTTGATGTCGACGAACTAGCAAACAAAACGGGAAAGGCGGCCATGCGATCGCATGGCAAAAACACTGAAAACTCATGCGATCGCATGAGCTACAGTAAATCGTAAAGTACTATAAATACGCAGTTTGTTCGACGATAATTTTTCACACATAAATCTCTCAATATTAATATTTATATTATAATTATAATTTTAAATTTAAGTTTAATAATAATAAGATATATACGAGGGTGTTTTTAATTCGGGTTTCAAACCGCTTTAAGCTAAGGAAATATTGGGTATTGTTCGGGGTATTGTTCTTGAATCCAAGGCCAATCATACGATCGTCTACCATCATTACGTCTACGAAATTTGCCTACAATATTGAGTCTCAATATTGAACAGTGAGTTTATAGTCTCCCTTTTTAAATACTTTAAATATTTTTGGGCTGAGAATACATGCAATTTATTTTAAACGCAATAAGACACAAGTACATACTAAATTCTACACTGAGTTAAACCGAAAATCCCTTAGCTTTGGTAACTAGTAGCTACCAGTACATAGGATATGGACTGGTGGGGGCGAATAATTGTATATGGATCCATAGGGCTTGACATCCCCGTCCGAGCTAGAGCGCTAGCCTTTTAACGGACGTATGTTATTTGAGTTTAAGACACGTTGGTTTGCGCGTATTAAAACGAATGGGGTAATTATCACTATAGCGTTAAGTTTAGTTACCAGGGTGCTCTGTTACGTAGAATCTATTGATAAACTTTTGATGAAACCTTGTGGTCTATCTTTATATATGTTTATGACTCGGGCAATTAAACCTATAACTCACCAACATTCGTGTTGACTTTTTAGCATGTTTTATTCTCAGGTCCTTAGAATGCTTCCGCTGTGATGTGCTTGTTGCCTGCATGGAGTCTCTCATACTTTGTACAAAGTTTATTGCATTCAAAATAAAACTGCGTTGTGTAATAAATAATTGGACTGTGATGTCAACCTGTAAATTAAAGACTTACGTATTTTGGGGTTTTGCTAATACCTAAGCACTCGCCCACATGTTTATAACTTTCTATGTTTAGAAAGTCACTTATTTTAATGAATGCAATATTTTATCAAAACGTATCATATAGAGGTCAAAACCTCACTGTGGAATCAATGATTAACGTGCCGCGTCAATAGCGATTTTGACGGGTCGTTACATTATTATTATTATTATTATTATTATTATTATTATTATTATTATTATTATTATTATTATTATTATTATTATTATTATTATTATTATTATTATTATTATTATTATTATTATTATTATTATTATTATGATTAATATTATTATTATTAATCTTATTATTTTTAATTAGTAGTATTATACATAAAATACTACGACGAAGTCATGAGCGTGTCACTTTCAAAATGGGTTTTCAAGCGGATTGAGCTAAGGAAAATATGAGTTATAGCTATGGAGGTTATGGGTAATGTTCATGGGTATATTTGTGAATCAAACCTAGTGTTTATCATCTCCGTTGCGTCTACGTACTTTCCTACAATATTGAATCTCAATATTGATACATAAGCACTCATATTTTATCTTTTATATATTAATTGTGTATCCATGTCTAGTGCTCGAGTATATATATTTATATATGCTTGTATGCTAAATTTTGTCGTTAAACAGTTTATGATGAATCACGAATTAAATACATATATTACTGGTAAAAGGTATATGATATGCATGTTTTTGGAAAGCTGGCGAAAAATCAATGACTTTTCATTTAGATATCGAATAGTTTCGATGAACGGATTAAAAGATATGATCAACTGAATTATGATTGACGTTAATTGAAATTGCTTTTGAATCTGCAATTAAGATTTAAACAACTTGTTTACGAGATTGATAAATTGGATTTTTGAATATTACCAACCGAGTAAATGAATCCTTATATAAGGTACGTCTCATTTTGTTAAACAACTGTCAAAATTGACTTTTTGAAACGACTTTGGATAACTTTTGTATGTTGATCTCGAGCATTAGGATTGTGATACACTATGACCTGACCTAGCTTGATAGACATTTATTGACCAACATATGTTCTCTAGGTTGAGATCTACGATTATTTGATATTTCGAGTTTCGGTCACATTACGATGGACAACTTTATGTGCTGCTAAGGTGAGTTTCATTTGCTCCCTTTTTAATTGCTTTTGCAATATATATTTTTGGGCTGATAATACATGCAATTTATTTTAAACGCAATGGATACAAGTACAAACTTAATTCTACACTGAGCTTGAACCGAAAATCCCTTAGCTTTGGTAACTAGTAGCTGCCAGTACATAGGATATGGGCTGGTGGGCGCGAATAACAGTATATGGATCCATAGGGCTTGACATCCCCGTCCGAGCTAGAGCGCTAGCCTTTTAACGAACGTGTGTTATTTGAGTTTAGGACACGTTGGTTTGCGTGTATTAAAATGAATGGGGTATTTATCATTATAATGTTAAAACTTAGTTACCAGGGTGCTCTGTTACGTAGAATCTTTTGATAAACGTTTCTGGATGAAACAACTGAAATCTTGTGATCCACCTTTATATACAGATTATACGAAACATTAAAACTATGAACTCACCAACCTTTGTGTTGACACTTGTTAGCATGTTTATTCTCAGGTTCCCTAGAAGTCTTCCGCTGTTTGCTTATATGTTAGACAAGCTATGTGCATGGAGTCTTACATGGCATATTTTTTCAAGGAAACGTTGCATTCACCAAATCATCACCATGTATCTTATTTTGACTGCATTGTCAACGGAAGTACTATTGTAAACTATTATTTACGGTGATTGTCTATATGTAAAAATCATCAGATGTCGAAAACCTTTGATTTAAATATTCATTTATGGTGTGCCTTTTCAAAAGAATGCAATGTTTACAAAACGTATCATATAGAGGTCAAATACCTCGCAATGAAATCGATGAATGACGTGTTCGTCCATATGGATTTGGAGCGATCGTCATAGTTGGTATCAGAGCGTTGGTCCTAGTGAACCAGGTCTTGCATTAGTGTGTCTAACTGATAGTTGTTAGGATACATTCGTAAGTCTGGACTTCGACTGTGTCTGCATGTCAAAAGTTTTGCTTATCATTTCTTATCAGAAATTACCTGCTTATCATTCCTAGTCTATACACATCTTACTGCATTGATTACATGAATAGTGTATAGACAAAATTCGTATCATAGCGTATCTGCTAATTCATATCTTAGCATATATGTTACTGTAAACTTTGCCTGACAGCTTTCGAAAGTTCCTCCGTATTTTACGGATCCCTTGTATTATATATAGGTATTCTATGTAATTAGAATATCATCCGATTTCCAAAAATCATTTCATATCAAAAATCCTTTATCCAAACCGTGTAAGATGAATTCCGCATCTAGCTCGAATTTCTCAGATTCCGACAGCTATTCTGATATGGATTTTCATTCGAGCTCCGAAAGCAGCGTAACTGGAATGGATCAACCAATTAGCCATCACCTATTCTGGATGAATTGGGGATGGGTTCGTAATCTACTTAATCATTGGAGACAGGAAGAAGGCGATCCCTTCCATCCACCACATTCACCTCTTGGTGAAGAACCTGAAGCACATACCGGCGAACCCGTTCGTAACACCATTTTCACCCTCATTTCCAGAACAGCTCGCAACGACTACGTAATATCCAATATTCTAAATCTTATTCACCCGCTTGTCCGAACCATGAATCATCCCAGTATAATAGAAGAAGTTAACGAGCTTCGCGCTCGGGTAGTGGCTTTGGAGAATATGGTACAAGGATTACAAACACCAGTAGCAGCACCAGCAGCATAACCAGTATCACCATCAACAACACCCACAGTACCATTATCGCCACCAACAACAACATCCACATCACACGCTTCAACATCACAATCTGTACCTCGGATATCAACATCATACGCACCATAGGTACCAAGGAGTACCAACAACAATAAATGATGAAGTATTGATTCATAACTTCATCAGAGAAACATTCTACGGCAACTATGTAATTTCTAAAGTTTAGAGATTATCTATTCTAGCCTTAACCATAAATCAGATAGAGTAGAAACCCTGATCGGAATGGCGTATGATTTACAAGCTAGACTTGTTATATCACAACATCAACAATACCATCACCATCATCAGCACCGTCAGTACTGTCAACATCGCCTCTAACATCACGAGCTCCGTCAGTTCAAGAAAGCACCGTGAACATCATTACGAGTCAACAACGAGTATATCGTATCAATGAGTTATGAAGTAATAATTCAATTCCTTTAAAGAATTTATATGTATATCTTATATATATAAATTTTAAAACCATCGTAAATCTTTTCGTACTAAGCAATTATGTATGAATTGAAAAAAGGGTAAATATTACTCGGTTAAATTCATATTATTAATATGCTATGATGTACATCCTTCGTTAACAACTTAACCTTCGTTAACTACAATCTCTATTTCAACTCAATGAATTCCATTTCATAATAAACCAAGTGTATTTGTAACACCCCGTTTTGTTAGAGACCCATCCTAATCCATCCGGACGAAGTTCACATCGATTATAAACGATCCACAACAGTTGATTACATCGCGAGGTACTTGACCTCTATATGATACATTTTACAAACGTTGCATTCATTTTTAAAAGACAACTTTCATTTCATCGTAAGTTGACAGACATGCATACCATTTCATAATATATCTAAACTATAAATAACTTGATAATATTCTTGATGAACTCAATGACTCGAATGTAACGTCTTTTGAAATATGTCATGAATGACTCCAAGTAATATCTCTAAAATGAGCAAATGCACAGCGGAAGATTTCTTTCGTACCTGAGAATAAACATGCTTTAAAGTATCAACCAAAAGGTTGGTGAGTTCATTAGTTTATCATAACAATCATTTCCATTATTTTAATAGACCACAAGATTTCATATTTCCGTTTCTCATAAACATACGTCCCATGCATAGAGACAAAAATATCATTCATATGGATTGAACACCTGGTAACCGACATTCACAATTTGTATATAAGAATATCCCCATCATTCCGGGATCCTCCATCGGACATGATATAAATTTCGAAGTACTAAAGCATCCGGTACTTTGGATGGGGCTAGTTGGGCCCGATAGATCTATCTTTAGGATTCGCGTCAATTAGGGTGTCTGTTCCCTAATTCTTAGATTACCAGACTAAATAAAAAGGGGCATATTCGATTTCGATAATTCAACCATATAATGTAGTTTCAATTACTTGTGTCTATTTCGTAAAACAGTTATAAAAACAGCGCATGTATTCTTAGTCCCAAAAATATATATTGCAAAAGCATTTAAAAAGGGATTAATGAAACTCACGCATATAAATATTGTAAAATAGTTAATAAAGCATTTGCATGTATTCTCAGCCCAAAAATGTAATGAGTAAAAAGGGAATCAAATAAACTCACCATACTGTATTTTGTAGTAAAAATACATATGACGTCATTGAACAAAAATAGGGTTGGCCTCAGATTCACGAACCTATATCAAGTTTATATATTAAAGACTTATAACAATAATTAAACAAGTTTTTATAAAAGTCTTATATAAGATTTTTTTAGCATATACTTTATTTATATGTATTCTTTATATGTTATATTAATATTTAATTTAAATATATTTATTTTCAATATTTGAAATAATTAATTAATATATATTTTTAATGTTAATTTAAAAAGTAAATCATTAATGTTAATATGTCTATTAAAAATATTTCAATAATAGTAATAATAATCATAAAAATAATGATAATAGTATTAGTATTAACAATTTTAATAATAATTATAGTGATAATAATGTTAATGATAATAATATTAATATTAATGATAATAATTATAAAAATCATAATAGCATAACTATATCATAATACTTTTAAATTGTATATTTTAAGTGCTATATTTATCTTTTATCAATTAAATCCATTTAGTTTATTTATACTTATCATATTATTATTAGTCTTATCTTATTATCAAGTTATTAGTGGTAGTGATACATATAAATATATGATACTACTTATATTACATATACATGATCATAGTTACATTCTAGTCATCATATATTATGTTTGAACATAATACATATACATATATACTTTTATCTTCTTTTCATGTTTGTCCTATTTTCTACTCCGAATGAATATAAATTATTTACTTTATAAACCCCAAATGCCCACAAGTGCATAGATACATATGTTTTAAAAATATTGATTCTTTTTAACCTTCCGTACACCAGCACAAAGCAAGTATACATATTATTTATATTAAATTTGTAAAAAAATTAAAAACCTAGGGACTAAATACGTAATATTGAATTAATATTATCACCCACTTGCACTTGATTTTGACGTATGATGTACAACAGAGAGTACTTGTCATCTTTTTAACTTTATTTTTTTTTCGCTACATAAAAGAGTACATGTATATTTATATTATAGTTATTTTAGGGGTAGTTTTTAAATATGGTTTTAGTTCAGAGGTTAAAATAAAAATATTAAGAATTATCTTCTTTCTTAAACCTGGAACGAAATTAGAACAGAGCAAGCCAAGTTTTATTTTATGCTTCAATTATATACATGTACAATATGTGGTTACCTTCATATAATCATCTCATCAAAGTATTAAAGTAAAAATTTGGATTATGGTTTATACCTTTGAGAAAGATTGATCGAGGGATCGAGTGTGGGTATGTGTGGGACTGGAACTCGTCGAATAGTAGCTAAATAAGTGGGTTTCGTTTTTGAGTGATGACTCGAACAGAAGCAGGATGGTAGCAGTTATGGAGGTTTAGGTGATTGTAAAAAGATGGTGGTGGCTATGGGTGGTATTCTTGGTGATTGATCGAAGAACCATAAAACGAAAATATTAGAGGAATTACAACAAACGACTAAAGTTGGTTTGGGTTTGGTTCTAACCAAAATGAATAGCATGAAACAATATTTAAAAAAAAAAAAGAAGCTGTTTGCGTGGTGATTGATTGATGGTGGGTTGTGATCGAAGGTGGTGGTCTTCGATGGTGTTTGGGTCTCGGTCTGATGCAGCAAAAACATGAACTAGTTAGTAATAGTTAACCATGGCTACAACCTTTTGATGATAGGTGTTTGAACCATAATAGTACACAAATGAGTTCATGTGGTGTGTGTGGGTGAAGGGGGTGATAATATGGTTGTTATGGTGATTCGGTAAGAAAAAGGTGGTGACCAAAGAAGATGGTTTGTAGTTGTGTCAAGTTGAAAAATGCTTAGTAATTGCATCTACATAACATAAATATTTATGATCGATAACATAGCATGCACAAACAAAAAAAAATTAAAAATAATATAAAGTTACTTTATAAGATTAAATTATTAAGCATATAACTTTAGCATAACATTTTAACACTATTAAATCCTAAAAACACTGTTGTTTAAATTTAAATATGTATTAAATAATCGATCCAGGTATTATCAAACAATTTGAGCCATCTTTTTAATGTACCCCACTTCCATTCCCATTTCAAGCTGTAAAAGAACATTTATGTGATATTACTAGTATGTGTTAATGGCTTTTTTTTTTAAAATGGGATGGAGTCAAGTTTAAAATAACCCAAATCTTTTACTTTATTAATTACAAAATTACATGTTTGAAAAAAAATCATTAGTGTCAATTGACTCCACTAACCAATACCACTTGTGCAATTATCAATTCACCGTTCAACATCACACAACTATAAAATATCACGGAGTAAAAAAAAATATATATATATATAAAGTCCGCTGATGTTGACATAGTTGTTTCAAAACAATAATTTTGATCTCTATAAGAGTACTATGTATGTAATTACGTGTTAATTTGTTAACCGTCGTTTACTATTTCATTCACGGACTGTGTATCGTGCGAAATTAGTGGCGGATAAAAGTGTTCAGAAAAATCTCATATTTTTAAATTAACTATATTTATTTATTTTGGTCATTATGGTATAAAATTCAATCGTTAACTTAACAAATAAAAATTACATCAACTGTCCCTCTCATTTATGAGTAAAATATAAAAAGCGTTAAAACTTAACAAATAGTTCTTAAATACATTTTTAATAAGCCTAAAATTTATAGAACTCATTTTCGTATCACCGTTTATTTTAAAATTACATAAGTTTGAATTTGACTTGCTTAATATCAATTGGAACATCAAACGAGTATTACAATCATTAAATATTTATTTTTAATATACTTTATTTATATATAGAAATATTTTTTAAATAATAATTATTATAATATCCTATTTTTATTTTATTAATTTTTAATAACAACAATATATAATACTTCAAATATTATTTCGAATTATTATTTATATATACATACACACATATCTATTTACAATTAATTGTTCGTGAATCGTCGAGAGCAGTCGAAGGTCAATTGAATATATGAAACAGTTCAAACTTTTTGAGACTCAATCTTACAGACTTTGCTTATCGTGTCGAATTCATATTAAGATTAAGTTTAAATTTGGTCGGAAATTCCCGGGTCTTCACAGTTTTCCCCGTATATGATTTATAGGTGTATTGTGTATGTACGATAGGCGTATGAAGGGTTCGGGACATGTTCGGGTGTTGAGGTCTTGTATGCAAGAAAATGACTCAGATCACGCCGTGTGTCGCGGCGCGACAAATGAGGCCGCGGCGCGGCAATCAACTAGAATTCAGATCAGAAAGTGTGGTAAAGAAGGCACCAGACTTAGTCAAATGTCACGGCGCGACATTTAAGGCAGCGACACGGCAAATTGCACGAACTGGCACCAGATTCTTGTAATTTTAAATGAAGTTCAAAGGCAATTTAGTCTTTTCGCGTTTGAGCTAGATTTGAGGATTTAACCTCATCCATTCATTTCATTTCTTATTTTCTTTTCCTTTTTCTTTCATTTTCTCCCAAGAAACTCAAATACCCCAAGTGATTCAAGTGCGATTTTGGAAAGGAAGAAGCGGGTTTTGATCTTTGGCGTAGTTGACTAGTTTGTTCTCCTCGTTCTTAGCTACACGGTGATACTAGTGGTAAGCTCTAACTCTGAATTTAATTTTCGTGTTCATTGCCATGGGCTTGGATCTACCAAATGATAAGAGTGCCTCTGAGATTCAATCATAGGGGCTTTTGATTGTATGATTCATAGGTGAAACCCATTTAGTTGTTAATTGGAGATTAACACCAATATTCGGGTTTATTGTTGTTAAAGGCAGGTTTTGGGTTGGTTAATGATTTAACCATGTTTAAGACTTGAGAATGGTGTATAATCACTAGTGTTAGTGATTATTGATGATTTGGAGACTTTTAGGGTTCTTGTGGTTGACTAATTTTGACTAGAGTCGAAATTAGGGTTTGTTGAGGATTATGACCCGAATGTCGATTTAATGAGGTTTGTAAACTTAAAATGGATTAAGTTGAAGTATAAAACCGAGTTAAACATGTTTTGGTGTCAAAACTTGTAAATGATGAGATTGTGACCTTATGGGTCAAAATTAGGGTTTATGGGCGATTTTGAGAACGATTTGTGTTTAACACTTGTGTTCGGGTTTAATTGGCATATTAGGACCATTATCACTTGTGTTAGTGATTATTGGTTAGTTTGGGCGCGGTTTGTGCTTGGAAGTGCATTTGGGTCGAAATTGCACTAAGTGTCGAATTGGGTCGGTTTGTAGATCCAATCTAAGTGTGTTGTTGAATTTGTGATAATGGATTAGGTACTTTCCATTGACGAGTTGCGGATTTCTTGGAAGCATTCTTCAAGGCGACAAGGTGAGTGTTAATATCCTATATGCATATGTATGTGTAGGATGGGTGCGGGTCGGGTGAAGTGGTTCTCGGTTATAGAGCTCACTTCACATATAGGTGGTTTTGATGGACTTGGGTATAGGTCCAATTGGCACGGTTGTGCGTTTTGGTTGACCTCCTTATGGCGAGGCGTACACTTGTGTGTACGTTATCACATGTATTGTGATGTGGTTTTGGATAACCCCGATGTGGTGGACTTTATAATCCCGTGACCGTGGGTTTTGTTATTGAAGAAGTGAATCACGTGTAGTTCGGATTCACGATGACTCGTGTAGTTCGGTCATCTTATTGATGTAGTAATCTCGTGTGGTTTCGGATTACTAAGGCTCGTGTAGTTCGGCCAACCTCGATGTTGTCTTGTTGAAGATAGTAATCTCGTGTGGTTTCGGATTACTAAGGCTCGTGTAGCTCTGCCAATCTTCATTGTGGCGTTTGGTATTCGGTAATGGGTTAAGGGGTTAACCTTATTCGTTTTATATTGTTATATATATTGTTGTATTGTTGTGTTGTAGCTAACCCTCCGGGTGTAGCTTATTTGCGTTGTTCACATCGTCGTTGGTGAACTTATACTTTGTTGATATCTTTAGCTTGTTGCTTAGAGATTGTATGGTATGCTTAGTGTAGTTGCCTTATACATGGATGCTTCGGTATGCGGTATTTGATATTTGTGTGGCGTGTCCATTACACTTTAGGTCCCAATTTAATACGCGGTATTTGATATTTTTATAGGTTCGCATGCTTGGCGGATCGGGTAAGCTTGGGGATTAGAGATCTTGGCTAGGTTACTAAGAAGATCTTGCTTTTGTATTCGATTAGGATTTGGGTAGCGTAGTCCCAAATCACCATGCTTGGTTTTGGTTGGAAACTAAACTAGTCGGGTCGTGTATGTCCGTTTGGACAACTATTCAACGTATTAAATGTTTTAAGGTTTATTAAACCTTCTATTGTATTAAACATGTTTATGGAAACACAATTGGGACCTAAAGTGTTATTTAAAGCGTATTAAAAGGAAAAAAAATTATGGGCCGGTTTTAATACGGGTTGGGTTGTTTCAAGTGGTATCAGAGCATGGTCTAAGGGATTTAGGTGACTTGAGATAGGTGCCTAGACTTAGACTTTTGTGTGTGCTTATTTGTTGCGGGACTTGTAGGATTACGGGTCGAAATAGGTTTAGTTAGTGCCTTGTTTATAGGTTGACTAATGTTTATATTAGTAATGCGGATATTATTAATATATGATTGTGTTGTGATGATAATTCTCGCGTGTGTTTATATCGCGTGGAATCGTCGTTGTGTTGGTTATATCATCGAGCGAGACGGTCGTTGTACTAACGAGTTGAGACGGCGTGTGTGCATAATAAGGACTAGCAAACCTTATTACGGGCGCAAATCGTGTCTAACAAGTGATGTACGACGAGTGTTGAGCAAGATGGGGTGGTGTTATGCGTGTTGTTTTATATGTTCGTGATCTAATGGCTTTGCATTCCTTAGAATGGCGACGGGAAGTGGGATCGAGACGAACAATGCTGAGTTTAACACTAGAGTTGCGGCCGCCGTTGCGGAGCAAATGAGTGCGTTTCGAGAAGAAATGGATAGGAAGTATTCTGAATTTCGGGGTAGTAGTGAAATGGAGCGTTGTCTTAAGAGCTTCACAAGGACTAAACTCTTGATGTATGATGGGAAACCGGATCCTTTGGTAAGCACAACTTGGATCTCGGATGTTGAAGGGTGTTTTTGTACTATTGAATGCCCTCCTGAGAAGAAGACGAGACTCGCTACTAGTTTGTTGCGGGGTAGGGCAAAGGATTGGTTGGATGGTAAGATTGATCTTGTCGGTGGTGAACCGTTTATGGCGTTATCGTGGGACGGATTTAAGAAGGAATTCTTCGAGGAGTTCCGGACTTCAGCCGATTTGTCGGAAATGCGTAACGAGTTGCGAAATTTGCAACAGGGTTCTATGGATTTGAATACTCTCAAGACAACCTTTATGGCGAAGGCTCGTTTTTGCCCGGAGTATTTGGGGAATGATAATTTGTTGATGCAAGATTTCTATCGAACCTTGAATGATTACTTGAAGAATAAGATTAGCCGGGGTCACGCGAAATCGTTTGCGGAATTATTCGCCGTGGCTAGAGGTTTCGAGTCACATACGCGATCAAAGATTGGTGAACCTTCAAGTGAGAGAAGGGTTGTTTCGTATGGTGCTCCGAGTAAGAGGACTAAGGGTCCGAGTGTGAGCACGGGTGGTACTGTCATGACCCGAAAAATTTTGACTAATTTTAAACCAAACTCCCGATACGATTTCATATTTTTGACACGATAAGCAAAGTCTGTTAAGTTGAGTCTCAAAAATTTTGAACTGTTTTCATATATTCATTTGACTTTTGACTATTTCCCGACGATTCACGAACAATTTAATTGTAAATATGTTATGTGTGTGTATATATATTTATATATAAATGGTAATTCGAAATATAATTTGAAATATTATATTATTTAGTTATTAGAATTTACTTTTTTTAAAGTAAAATAATATAAGATATAATAAAATTTATTAAAAAAATAAATATATATATATATATATATATATATATATATATATATATATATATATATATATATAACGTATATCAAATATACATATATTGTTTCGAATTTATTTAGTAAACGATAATAACACACGTCCATTATTTCGATTGATATTAAATAAGTTGCGAGCTTGTGAGTGTAATAAAAAAAATTAATAGACGAGCCTACTCGATCATGTTTCGCACATTATATGACTATAATAAATACATGAACTTAATTTAAAAATTTAGGATTTCTTTTCAAAATATTTTTATCCGCCAGCGACTAACAACGGAGCACGAAAGACTATCTCTAATAAAACGTCGGTAAGATGAAACAAGAATGAGGCTACTAATAATTATTATGACACGTTTTTATCCTAATGTATATTATAATTTGAATTACTGTGCATATTTTGGATTTACTATTCTTGATTGGAACACTTTTTCATTTACATCAGTATTATTGAATTATGATTGATATTCACTGTTTGCTTTTTGAACTATCAAAATCCATCCATCTATCTTACACCTATCTATCTTACGCTTATATATACATACTATAAATTTGATCAACCAATACACCACTTAGATTGAAGCTCCACTCTTCTCCTTCCTTCTTCTTGGTGACAACCGAAGCACCACTTCACGATCACCACCTTTTCATATCCCTTTTCTCTTTTTGTTTCTCTATTATTTGAGTACTATAACCCAGCTGCTACTGCCACAAATTATTGTTTCTGTTTACAGCTCACAACCCAACCCAACCCATAAACCACCAAGACGTACCCAAAAACTTCACATGATGCTATTTTTTTCTGTTTTTCTGTCTAAACCGAGACCACAATAAAACCCTACACCACCACGATCATCAATCCATCACCTTCGATAAACCATCCTCTACTTCTCTTCTTTCTATTCGATCTCCACCATGAACAACCACACGTTTATTGTTGCACCTATTCCGGTTTCGAGACACAACAGCCCAACCGTCGCCTACAACCTACAAGTCACACCTTCGATAATTTTTTTCTGCAACCTCCTACTAAAAATCACGCAACCTATTTTACTGTTACAGCTCCATCTTGCTACTGCTACTCGCTTTTACTTATTACTGTTGCAGTTTCAATCGACACAAATGGCAGCACGTCTTTCTTTTTCCTTTGGTGGCCGACATGTATCCTACAAGTAACCCACTTGATTGTTAAAGAAAAGAAAAAGGAAACGAACCTTACAAGTTTCCTACTGCAACTTGTCTAATTCTATTTAAATACCACCGACAGTTTTCTTCTTATTCTCTGAATGGGTCGTTTTTGTTTCCTTGTGGACTTTTGTTTAATAAGTTTTTGTCACTTGGGTTTGTGAAGAAAGTTGGGCCACCATTTCACAAGCCCATCGTTCAAATTCTCTAGTTCCTACTCTTGATAAAAAACACGACCCAAACTAAATCAAATTGTGTTTTGCTATTTCCGTGTTAATTAAACACGAAGAAGATTGAGGAAGGGACTGTGATAACGATTGAATAGAATGATGATGAAATCGTTAACGATGACGATTATGTTAAAAGATGATAATAAAATTTGATAATTATGATGATGAGGATAATAACGATTTGATGATGATGAATATGTATGATGAATGATACAGATAATGATGAGATAATGATGATGTAGTTGGGTTATAAGGCAGTCACATATATAGATTAAAAGAATTTAAGTTCCTAATTAAAACATAAGTAACATGGCAGCTCAATGGTTAGGGGTGTTAGAGTTGAACGAGAGGTCGTGGGTTCGATCCCTGACAATGGCAGTTTTTATATTTTTGAAGCCTGTCCCCTTTTGAAGGTAGTATTATTAATTTTATTATTAGTATTATCATTATTATTATTATTATTATTATTATTATTATTATTATTATTATTATTATTATTATTATCAAAAATTATTATTTTTATTATCATTATTAAACCTAATCCTTATCGTTATTAAAGGTTATCATTATAATAATTATTATTATTATAACTATTATTATTATTATTATTATTATTATTATTATTATTATTATTATTATTATTATTATTATTATTATTATTATTATTATTATTATTAACATTTTATTTTTGTAGTATTATAAATATTATTTTAACAAAAGATAGTTATATTAAAATATAATTATTATTTACATCGTAAGTACATCTAAATTTGCTATTTTCATATATCATATCAAAATAACATATATATAGATATATATAACATGGGAAATAATAAATACAATTCTACTTTAATAAGTAACATATTATATAATTAATAAACTGGTTTGATTACTATTACATATTGATTATATGTGTTAATATATATAAATGATATAGGTTCATGAATCCGAGGTCAACCCTACACTTGTTCAATGTTGTCATACGTATTTTTACTACAAAATACAATACTGTGAGTTTCATTTGCTCCCTTTTTAATTGCTTTTGCAATATATATTTTTGGGCTGAGAATACATGCGCTGTTTTATAAATGTTTTACGAAATAGGCACAAATACTAAAACTAATTCTATGTGGGTTTAAACCAGAAATATACCCTTAGCTTGGTAACATTAAACTACTTGTCTATGTACGGTAGGCGCGAATCCTAAAGATAGATCTATTGGGCCTGACAAACCCCATCCTGACTATGAGATGCTTTAGTACTTCGAGGTTATTTTAAACACACCTGATCTGGTGTACTTCAGAGGGTAAAACATGAACGTTAAGGCTTGTTACCAGGTGCCTACAACTTATAGAATACTTTTATGCACTTGCGAGTGTACTTATATTTATAAACGGAAATCTTGTGGTCTATTAATATATTGAAATGATTGTTATAATAAACCTATGAACTCACCAACCTTTTGGTTGACACTTTTAAGCATGTTTATTCTCAGGTACGAATTAAGTCTTCCGCTGTGCCTTTGTTCATTTTAAGGACGTTACTTGAAGTCGATAATTGCAATGGAACCTAATATTGATGACTTCATCCAGATGGATTAGGACGGGTCATCACAGGTTGTATCAGAGCGTTGGTCCTAGCGAACCAGGTCTTGCATTAGTGTGTCTTACCAGATACTGTTAGGATGCATTAGTGAGTCTGGACTTCGACCTTAGCTGCATATTATAAGCATTGTTTATCATTCCTAGTGGAAAATTACCTGCTTATCATTCCTAAGTCTAGACACGACTTCCTGCACTTATTGCATAGATAGTTTATAGATAAATTTATATCCTAGCGTATCTGTTATTGTAAACTTCGTCTGATAGTTTCTGAAAGTTCCTCCGTAATCTACGGGATCTTCTATATTATATATAGCTATTCTATGTAATTAGAATATCATCCAATATCCGAAAATCATTTCATGTCGAAAATCCTCTATCCGACCGTACAAGATGGAACTCGCAACTAGTTAAAGTTTCTCAAATTCCGACAGCTATTCCGATATAGATTTTCACTCGAGCTCCGAAAGCAGCGTAACCGGAATGGATCAACTACTTAGCCATCACCTATTTTGGATGAAATGGGGATGGGTTCGTAGTCGACTTAACAAGTGGCGACAAGAAGAAGGCGATCCTTTTCACCCACCAACCTGCACCCTCGGCGAAGAACCTGAAGCACTTACCGGTGAACCTATCCGAAACACCATTTTTAGCCTCATCTCCAGGGTAGCTCTTCACGATTATCTTCTATCTAAAATTCTAAACCTTATTCATCCCCTTGTTCAAACCGCCAATCATCCCGGAATAATAGAAGAAGTCAACGAACTTCGTGCTCGAGTAGTAGCTTTGGAGAGTACGATGCACAACTTGCAGGCATCACAGTCAACACCGGCACCAATACTGTAGTGACCCGAACTTTTCCATGTTTATATATATTAATTGAGATTGATATTTACATGATTAAATGTTTCCAACATGTTAAGCAATCAAACTTGTTAAGACTTGATTAATTGAAATATGTTTCATATAGACAATTGACCACCCAAGTTGACCGGTGATTCACGAACGTTAAAACTTGTAAAAACTATACGATGACATATATATGGTTATATATATAGTTAACATGTTTTTATTATAAGTATGTATCTCATTAGGTATTTTAACAATGAGTTATATACATAAAAATGAGACTATTAATTTAAGAAACTCGAAAACGATATATATAACGATTATCGTTATAACAACGTCTTACTAGGTACATATGAATCATATTAAGATATTGATACACTTGATTAATTATGTTAAATGATAAGTAAATATATTATTAAGTGTATTAACAATGAAATACATATGTAAAAATAAGGCTACTAACTTAATGATTTCGAAACGAGACATATATGTAACGATTATCGTTGTAACGACATTTAACTGTATATACATCATACTAAGATATATTATATATCATAATATCATGATAATATAATAATTTAACATCTCATTTGTTATAATAAACAATGGGTTAACAACATTCAACAAGATCGTTAACCTAAAGGTTTCAAAACAACATTTACATGTAACGACTAACGATGACTTAACGACTCAGTTAAAATGTATATACATGTGGTGTTTTAATATGTATTCATACACTTTTGAAAGACTTCAAGACACTTATCAAAATACTTCTACTTAACAAAAATGCTTACAATTACATCCTCGTTCAGTTTCATCAACAATTCTACTCGTATGCACCCGTATTCGTACTCGTACAATACACAGCTTTTAGATGTATGTACTATTGGTATATACACTCCAATGATCAGCTCTTAGCAGCCCATGTGAGTCACCTAACACATGTGGGAACCATCATTTGGCAACTAGCATGAAATATCTCATAAAATTACAAAAATATGAGTAATCATTCATGACTTATTTACATGAAAACAAAATTACATATCCTTTATATCTAATCCATACACCAACGACCAAAAACACCTACAAACACTTTCATTCTTCAATTTTCTTCATCTAATTGATCTCTCTCAAGTTCTATCTTCAAGTTCTAAGTGTTCTTCATAAATTTCAAAAGTTCTAGTTTCATAAAATCAAGAATACTTTCAAGTTTGCTAGCTCACTTTCAATCTTGTAAAGTGATCATCCAACCTCAAGAAATCTTTGTTTCTTACAGTAGGTTATCATTCTAATACAAGGTAATAATCATATTCAAACTTTGGTTCAATTTCTATAACTATAACAATCTTATTTCAAGTGATGATCTTACTTGAACTTGTTTTCGTGTCATGATTCTGCTTCAAGAACTTCGAGCCATCCAAGGATCCGTTGAAGCTAGATCCATTTTTCTCTTTTCCAGTAGGTTTATCCAAAGAACTTAAGGTAGTAATGATGTTCATAACATCATTCGATTCATACATATAAAGCTATCTTATTCGAAGGTTTAAACTTGTAATCACTAGAACATAGTTTAGTTAATTCTAAACTTGTTCGCAAACAAAAGTTAATCCTTCTAACTTGACTTTTAAAATCAACTAAACACATGTTCTATATCTATATGATATGCTAACTTAATGATTTAAAACCTGGAAACACGAAAAACACCGTAAAACCGGATTTACGCCGTCGTAGTAACACCGCGGGCTGTTCTGGGTTAGTTAATTAAAAACTATGATAAACTTTGATTTAAAAGTTGTTATTCTGAGAAAATGATTTTTATTATGAACATGAAACTATATCCAAAAATTATGGTTAAACTCAAAGTGGAAGTATGTTTTCTAAAATGGTCATCTAGACGTCGTTCTTTCGACTGAAATGACTACCTTTACAAAAACGACTTGTAACTTATTTTTCCTACTATGAACCTATACTTTTTCTGTTTAGATTCATAAAATAGAGTTCAATATGAAACCATAGCAATTTGATTCACTCAAAACGGATTTAAAATGAAGAAGTTATGGGTAAAACAAGATTGGATAATTTTTCTCATTTTAGCTACGTGAAAATTGGTAACAAATCTATTCCAACCAAAACTTAATCAACTTGTATTGTATATTATGTAATCTTGAGATACCATAGACACGTATACAATGTTTCGACCTATCATGTTGACACATCTATATATATTTCGGAACAACCATAGACACTCTATATGTGAATGTTGGAGTTAGCTATACAGGGTTGAGGTTGATTCCAAAATATATATAGTTTGAGTTGTGATCAATATTGAGATACGTATACACTGGGTCGTGGATTGATTCAAGATAATATTTATCGATTTATTTCTGTACATCTAACTGTGGACAACTAGTTATAGGTTACTAACGAGGACAGCTGACTTAATAAACTTAAAACATCAAAATATATTAAAAGTGTTGTAAATATATTTTGAACATACTTTAATATATATGTATATATTGTTATAGGTTCGTGAATCAACAGTGGCCAAGTCTTACTTCCCGACGAAGTAAAAATCTGTGAAAGTGAGTTATAGTCCCACTTTTAAAATCTAATATTTTTGGGATGAGAATACATGCAGGTTTTATAAATGATTTACAAAATAGACACAAGTACGTGAAACTACATTCTATGGTTGAATTATCGAAATCGAATATGCCCCTTTTTATTAAGTCTGGTAATCTAAGAATTAGGGAACAGACACCCTAATTGACGCGAATCCTAAAGATAGATCTATCGGGCCCAACAAGCCCCATCCAACGTACCGGATGCTTTAGTACTTCGAAATTTATATCATATCCGAAGGGTGTCCCGGAATGATGGGGATATTCTTATATATGCATCTTGTTAATGTCGGTTACCAGGTGTTCACCATATGAATGATTTTTATCTCTATGTATGGGATGTGTATTGAAATATGAAATCTTGTGGTCTATTATTATGATTTGATATATATAGGTTAAACCTATAACTCACCAACATTTTTGTTGACGTTTTAAGCATGTTTATTCTCAGGTGATTATTAAGAGCTTCCGCTGTCGCATACTTAAATAAGGACGAGATTTGGAGTCCATACTTGTATGATATTGTGTAAAAACTGCATTCAAGAAACTTATTTTGTTGTAACATATTTGTATTGTAAACCATTATGTAATGGTCGTGTGTAAACAGGATATTTTAGATTATCATTATTTGATAATCTACGTAAAGCTTTTTAAAACCTTTATCTATGAAATAAAGGTTATGGTTTGTTTTAAAAATGAATGCAGTCTTTGAAAAACGTCTCATATAGAGGTCAAAACCTCGCAACGAAATCAATTAATATGGAACGTTTTTAATCAATAAGAACGGGACATTTCAGTTGGTATCCGAGCGTTGGTCTTAGAGAACCAGAAAATTTGCATTAGTGTGTCTTATCGAGTTTGTTAGGATGCATTAGTGATTCTGGACTTCGACCGTGTTTTCTTTAAAAATGATTGCATAACATTTTTGTTGGAAACTATATATTTTTAACATATGAATATTATGTGATATATTAATCTCTTAACGTGTTTGATATTATGTGATAGATGTCTACCTCTAGAACAAGTCCCATTGACTCACCTAATAATAATGAAGAGTCAAATGTAAATTGGAATGATTCATGGACTGATTCACAAGTTCCCGAAGAGGAACCGGAAGAAGAGTCGGAACCGGAAGAAGAATCGAAACCGGACGAAGAATCGGAACCGGAAGAAGAATCGGAACCGGTGGGGGAAATAATAAAACGGTTAAGTAAAAGAGAATCCTCAACCAACCGACCAAGGTTAATTATGGTCAATGGTGTTTCCGCCAAGGAAGCAAAATATTGGGAGGATTACCAATTCTCCGATGAATCGGATTCCGACGAGAATTCCAATGATGTTATAGAAATTACCCCAACTGAATTTAAAAAGGCAAAAGAAAATAATAAGGGAAAGGGCATAAAAAATAGAGAAATCTAATTCCAACCCCGATGAACTTTATATGTATCGTCAACCCCCGAAGTTCTTAAGTTGTAACAATGACCCGGGAACCTCTAAACCACCAGGTTTTTCTAAACCAATGTGGACAACGACGGCTCGTATTAGGGGAACATCATATATCCCTAGAAACTTGGCAAAACGAACCAAAACCGAAGAAGAAGAAACGAGCGAGTCGGAATAAGATAGTTGTATTCGTGTGGTGTAATATATGTAATATAGCGTTCTTATGCTTTATGATATATGTAAAAATTGCTTGTATTAATAAGTATTTTTTTATGAATCTAACTCTTGTCTATTTTACAGTTTAAAAACACAAAATGGATAGACAACCCAATATTTTAAGAGACCTACCCGGAGACATGATTGATGAAATATTGTCTAGAGTCGGCCAGAATTCCTCGGCACAACTATTTAAGGCGAGATCAGTTTGTAAGACATTCGAAGAACGTTCCAAGAATGTCTTGGTTTATAAGAGACTTTCGTTTGAAAGATGGGGGATATCACATTGGGAAACCCATAAGTTACGATGTGTTTACTTTGACGCATATATTGCGGGGAACCCAAATGCTATTTTACGCAACGGGTTAAGAAATTATTTTGACTCAATATATCCGAATATTGGACTTCGTGATTTAGAAAAAGCGGCTAACATGCAACATAAAGAAGTATGTTATGCTTACGGATTAGTAATGTTCGCTTCTCACCAAAGTGAGAACAAGAACATCGGGCTACAACTATTAAACAAAACGTTTCCACAAGTGACGGAGTCGGTAATTGGGGTAAGAAATGAGGTTTTTAGATTATTACGGGACTGTTGGACATTACGTAACCCTCGTCCCTTTGACGACGTTACAACACGCTGTCTTATCAACGGCCATAATGGTTATGTTGCACAAGACCAATGATGGGAAGTAGTCCTAGTAAAACCAGAATGCATGACTTGTTTCTGGACGTATGAATTACGTGTCTTTATTGCCTTTGCTGAACGACTTGTGTACTAGCTAGAATTATCTTCACAACTATCTTGTATCAAAGTTATTGTGTGCTATATTTCATGCTTTATGTAAAATAAGCGGTATTGTAAGTTTGTAAAATATTGTATAAAAGTTTGAACGCGAAATATTATTATAATCAGTTTTTCATATAGAATTGTAGTAGTTGAATTGTATATTAGCTACTAAGTATGAACTTAACGGGTAGGTACTACCCGAATTTAAACTTATAAAACGCTAATATGAAGAAAAAGCTTTTATAAATGAGTTCATATTATGCTACGAAATACTATTAACTACTCTTAATATTCTGTATGATTAACTTGTTCCATTTGACTATTTTGAAGGAAATGGCACCGACTACTCGACACACCGTGAATATGAATGAAGAGGAATTCCGTACTTTTCTAGCTTCAAACATAGCCGCAGTACAGGCTGCGCTACATACCAACAATAACCTTGGATCTAGCAGTACAGGAAATCGTGTAGGATGCACCTACAAAGAATTCACTGCCTGCAAACCTTTGGAATTTGATGGAACCGAAGGACCGATCGGATTGAAACGGTGGACCGAGAAGGTCGAATCGGTGTTTGCCATAAGTAAGTGTACTGAAGAGGACAAAGTGAAGTACGCTACGCATACCTTCACAGGTTCTGCGTTAACATGGTGGAATACCTATCTAGAGCAAGTGGGACAAGACGATGCGTACGCACTACCGTGGTCAGCATTCAAGCACTTGATGAACGAGAAGTACCGTCCCAGAACCGAGGTCAATAAGCTCAAGACAGAACTTAGAGGGTTACAAACCCAAGGATTTGATATTACCACGTACGAAAGACGATTCACAGAATTGTGCCTATTGTGTCCGGGAGCATTCGAAGATGAGGAAGAGAAGATCGACGCATTTGTGAAAGGATTACCGGAAAGAATCCAAGAAGATATAAGTTCACACGAGCCCGCCTCTATACAACAGGCATGTAGAATGGCTCACAAACTAGTGAACCAGATTGAAGAAAGAATTAAAGAACAGACTGCTGAAGAGGCCAATGTGAAGCAAGTCAAAAGAAAGTGGGAGGAAAACGGTGATAAGAATCACCAATACAACAACAACAGCAATTACAACAATAATCGCAACAATTATCCCAACAATCGCAACATCAATCGCAACTACAACAAACGGCCCAACAATAACAACAACAACAACAGCAACAACAACTACAACAATCATCTCAACAACAATAATAACCGCAACAACAACAACAATCAGAAGCAGCTATGCCAAAGGTGTGAAAAGTATCACTCGGGGTTCTGCACAAAATTTTGCAACAAGTGTAAAAGAAATGGTCATAGCGCGGCAAAGTGTGAGGTCTACGGACCAGGGGTTAATAGAACGAAAGGAACAAATGGTGTCGGAACGAGTAATGGCGGAGCAAGTAGTGTCGGAGCAAGTTATGCCAATGTAGTTTGTTATAAATGTGGAAAACCGGGCCACATTATTAGAAATTGCCCGAACCAGGAGAACACGAATGGACAAGGCCGCGGAAGAGTTTTCAATATTAATGCGGCAGAGGCACAGGAAGACCCGGAGCTTGTTACGGGTACGTTTCTTATTGACAATAAATCTGCTTACGTTTTATTTGATTCGGGTGCGGATAGAAGCTATATGAGTAGAGATTTTTGTGCTAAATTAAGTTGTCCATTGACGCCTTTGGATAGTAAATTTTTACTCGAATTAGCAAATGGTAAATTAATTTCAGCAGATAATATATGTCGGAATCGAGAAATTAAACTGGTTAGCGAAACATTTAAGATTGATTTGATACCAGTAGAGTTAGGGAGTTTTGATGTGATAATCGGTATGGACTGGTTGAAAGAAGTGAAAGCGGCGATCATCTGTTACAAAAATGCAATTCGCATTATACGAGAAAAAGGAAAACCCTTAATGGTGTACGGAGAAAAGGGCAACACGAAGCTACATCTTATTAGTAATTTGAAGGCACAAAAACTAATAAGAAAAGGTTGCTATGCTGTTCTAGCACACGTCGAGAAAGTACAAACTGAAGAAAAGAGCATCAATGATGTTCCCATTGCAAAAGAATTTCCCGATGTATTTCCGAAAGAATTACCGGGATTACCCCCACATCGATCCGTTGAATTTCAAATAGATGTTGTACCAGGAGCTGCACCAATAGCTCGTGCTCCTTACAGACTCGCACCCAGCGAGATGAAAGAACTACAAAGCCAATTACAAGAACTTTTAGAGCGTGGTTTCATTCGACCAAGCACATCACCATGGGGAGCTCCTGTTTTGCTTGTCAAGAAGAAAGATGGTACATTCAGGTTGTGTATCGACTACCGAGAGTTGAATAAACTTACCATCAAGAACCGCTACCCACTACCGAGAATCGACGACTTATTTGATCAACTACAAGGCTCGTCTGTTTATTCAAAGATTGACTTACGTTCCGGGTACCATCAAATGCGGGTGAAAGAAGATGATATTCCAAAGACTGCTTTCAGAACACGTTACGGTCATTACGAGTTTATGGTCATGCCGTTTGGTTTAACTAATGCACCAGCTGTGTTCATGGACCTTATAAACCGAGTGTGTGGACCATACCTTGACAAGTTTGTCATTGTTTTCATTGATGACATACTTATTTACTCAAAGAATGACCAAGAACACGGTGAACATTTGAGAAAGGTGTTAGAAGTATTGAGGAAAGAAGAATTGTACGCTAAGTTTTCAAAGTGTGCATTTTGGTTGGAAGAAGTTCAATTCCTCGGTCACATAGTGAACAAAGAAGGTATTAAGGTGGATCCGGCAAAGATAGAAACTGTTGAAAAGTGGGAAACCCCGAAAACTCCGAAACACATACGCCAGTTTTTAGGACTAGCTGGTTACTACAGAAGGTTCATCCAAGACTTTTCCAGAATAGCAAAACCCTTGACTGCATTAACGCATAAAGGGAAGAAATTTGAATGGAATGATGAACAAGAGAAAGCGTTTCAGTTATTGAAGAAAAAGCTAACTACGGCACCTATATTGTCATTGCCTGAAGGGAATGATGATTTTGTGATTTATTGTGACGCATCAAAGCAAGGTCTCGGTTGTGTATTAATGTAACGAACGAAGGTGATTGCTTATGCGTCTAGACAATTGAAGATTCACGAACAAAATTATACGACGCATGATTTGGAATTAGGCGCGGTTGTTTTTGCATTAAAGACTTGGAGGCACTACTTATATGGGGTCAAAAGTATTATATATACCAACCACAAAAGTCTTCAACACATATTTAATCAGAAACAACTGAATATGAGGCAGCGTAGGTGGATTGAATTGTTGAATGATTACGACTTTGAGATTCGTTACCACCCGGGGAAGGCAAATGTGGTAGCCGATGCCTTGAGCAGGAAGGACAGAGAACCCATTCGAATAAAATCTATGAATATAATGATTCATAATAACCTTACTACTCAAATAAAGGAGGCGCAACAAGGAGTTTTAAAAGAGGGAAATTTAAAGGATGAAATACCCAAAGGATCGGAGAAGCATCTTAATATTCGGGAAGATGGAACCCGGTATAGGGCTGAAAGGATTTGGGTACAAAAATTTGGAGATATGAGAGAAATGGTACTTAGAGAAGCTCATAAAACCAGATACTCAATACATCCTGGAACGGGAAAGATGTACAAGGATCTCAGGAAATATTTTTGGTGGCCGGGTATGAAAGCCGATGTTGCTAAATACGTAGGAGAATGTTTGACGTGTTCTAAGGTCAAAGCTGAGCATCAGAAACCATCAGGTCTACTTCAACAACCCGAAATCTCAGAATGGAAATGGGAAAACATTACCATGGATTTCATCACTAAATTGCCAAGGACTGCAAGTGGTTTTGATACTATTTGAGTAATAGTTGATCGTCTCACCAAATCAGCACACTTCCTGCCAATAAGAGAAGATGACAAGATGGAGAAGTTAGCACGACTGTATTTGAAGGAAGTCATATCCAGACATGGAATACCAATCTCTATTATCTCTGATAGGGATGGCAGATTTATTTCAAGATTCTGGCAGACATTACAGCAAGCATTAGGAACTCGTCTAGACATGAGTACTGCCTATCATCCACAAACTGATGGGCAGAGCGAAGAACCTGCACCCTCGGCGAAGAACCTGAAGCACTTACCGGTGAACCTATCCGAAACACCATTTTTAGCCTCATCTCCAGGGTAGCTCTTCACGATTATCTTCTATCTAAAATTCTAAACCTTATTCATCCCCTTGTTCAAACCGCCAATCATCCCGGAATAATAGAAGAAGTCAACGAACTTCGTGCTCGAGTAGTAGCTTTGGAGAGTACGATGCACAACTTGCAGGCATCACAGTCAACACCGGCACCAATACTGTAGTGACCCGAACTTTTCCATGTTTATATATATTAATTGAGATTGATATTTACATGATTAAATGTTTCCAACATGTTAAGCAATCAAACTTGTTAAGACTTGATTAATTGAAATATGTTTCATATAGACAATTGACCACCCAAGTTGACCGGTGATTCACGAACGTTAAAACTTGTAAAAACTATACGATGACATATATATGGTTATATATATAGTTAACATGTTTTTATTATAAGTATGTATCTCATTAGGTATTTTAACAATGAGTTATATACATAAAAATGAGACTATTAATTTAAGAAACTCGAAAACGATATATATAACGATTATCGTTATAACAACGTCTTACTAGGTACATATGAATCATATTAAGATATTGATACACTTGATTAATTATGTTAAATGATAAGTAAATATATTATTAAGTGTATTAACAATGAAATACATATGTAAAAATAAGGCTACTAACTTAATGATTTCGAAACGAGACATATATGTAACGATTATCGTTGTAACGACATTTAACTGTATATACATCATACTAAGATATATTATATATCATAATATCATGATAATATAATAATTTAACATCTCATTTGTTATAATAAACAATGGGTTAACAACATTCAACAAGATCGTTAACCTAAAGGTTTCAAAACAACATTTACATGTAACGACTAACGATGACTTAACGACTCAGTTAAAATGTATATACATGTGGTGTTTTAATATGTATTCATACACTTTTGAAAGACTTCAAGACACTTATCAAAATACTTCTACTTAACAAAAATGCTTACAATTACATCCTCGTTCAGTTTCATCAACAATTCTACTCGTATGCACCCGTATTCGTACTCGTACAATACACAGCTTTTAGATGTATGTACTATTGGTATATACACTCCAATGATCAGCTCTTAGCAGCCCATGTGAGTCACCTAACACATGTGGGAACCATCATTTGGCAACTAGCATGAAATATCTCATAAAATTACAAAAATATGAGTAATCATTCATGACTTATTTACATGAAAACAAAATTACATATCCTTTATATCTAATCCATACACCAACGACCAAAAACACCTACAAACACTTTCATTCTTCAATTTTCTTCATCTAATTGATCTCTCTCAAGTTCTATCTTCAAGTTCTAAGTGTTCTTCATAAATTTCAAAAGTTCTAGTTTCATAAAATCAAGAATACTTTCAAGTTTGCTAGCTCACTTCCAATCTTGTAAGGTGATCATCCAACCTCAAGAAATCTTTGTTTCTTACAGTAGGTTATCATTCTAATACAAGGTAATAATCATATTCAAACTTTGGTTCAATTTCTATAACTATAACAATCTTATTTCAAGTGATGATCTTACTTGAACTTGTTTTCGTGTCATGATTCTGCTTCAAGAACTTCGAGCCATCCAAGGATCCGTTGAAGCTAGATCCATTTTTCTCTTTTCCAGTAGGTTTATCCAAGGAACTTAAGGTAGTAATGATGTTCATAACATCATTCGATTCATACATATAAAGCTATCTTATTCGAAGGTTTAAACTTGTAATCACTAGAACATAGTTTAGTTAATTCTAAACTTGTTCGCAAACAAAAGTTAATCCTTCTAACTTGACTTTTAAAATCAACTAAACACATGTTCTATATCTATATGATATGCTAACTTAATGATTTAAAACCTGGAAACACGAAAAACACCGTAAAACCGGATTTACGCCGTCGTAGTAACACCGCGGGCTGTTCTGGGTTAGTTAATTAAAAACTATGATAAACTTTGATTTAAAAGTTGTTATTCTGAGAAAATGATTTTTATTATGAACATGAAACTATATCCAAAAATTATGGTTAAACTCAAAGTGGAAGTATGTTTTCTAAAATGGTCATCTAGACGTCGTTCTTTCGACTGAAATGACTACCTTTACAAAAACGACTTGTAACTTATTTTTCCTACTATGAACCTATACTTTTTCTGTTTAGATTCATAAAATAGAGTTCAATATGAAACCATAGCAATTTGATTCACTCAAAACGGATTTAAAATGAAGAAGTTATGGGTAAAACAAGATTGGATAATTTTTCTCATTTTAGCTACGTGAAAATTGGTAACAAATCTATTCCAACCAAAACTTAATCAACTTGTATTGTATATTATGTAATCTTGAGATACCATAGACACGTATACAATGTTTCGACCTATCATGTCGACACATCTATATATATTTCGGAACAACCATAGACACTCTATATGTGAATGTTGGAGTTAGCTATACAGGGTTGAGGTTGATTCCAAAATATATATAGTTTGAGTTGTGATCAATACTGAGATACGTATACACTGGGTCGTGGATTGATTCAAGATAATATTTATCGATTTATTTCTGTACATCTAACTGTGGACAACTAGTTATAGGTTACTAACGAGGACAGCTGACTTAATAAACTTAAAACATCAAAATATATTAAAAGTGTTGTAAATATATTTTGAACATACTTTAATATATATGTATATATTGTTATAGGTTCGTGAATCAACAGTGGCCAAGTCTTACTTCCCGACGAAGTAAAAATCTGTGAAAGTGAGTTATAGTCCCACTTTTAAAATCTAATATTTTTGGGATGAGAATACATGCAGGTTTTATAAATGATTTACAAAATAGACACAAGTACGTGAAACTACATTCTATGGTTGAATTATCGAAATCGAATATGCCCCTTTTTATTAAGTCTGGTAATCTAAGAATTAGGGAACAGACACCCTAATTGACGCGAATCCTAAAGATAGATCTATCGGGCCCAACAAGCCCCATCCAAAGTACCGGATGCTTTAGTACTTCGAAATTTATATCATATCCGAAGGGTGTCCCGGAATGATGGGGATATTCTTATATATGCATCTTGTTAATGTCGGTTACCAGGTGTTCACCATATGAATGATTTTTATCTCTATGTATGGGATGTGTATTGAAATATGAAATCTTGTGGTCTATTATTATGATTTGATATATATAGGTTAAACCTATAACTCACCAACATTTTTGTTGACGTTTTAAGCATGTTTATTCTCAGGTGATTATTAAGAGCTTCCGCTGTCGCATACTTAAATAAGGACGAGATTTGGAGTCCATACTTGTATGATATTGTGTAAAAACTGCATTCAAGAAACTTATTTTGTTGTAACATATTTGTATTGTAAACCATTATGTAATGGTCGTGTGTAAACAGGATATTTTAGATTATCATTATTTGATAATCTACGTAAAGCTTTTTAAAATCTTTATCTATGAAATAAAGGTTATGGTTTGTTTTAAAAATGAATGCAGTCTTTGAAAAATGTCTCATATAGAGGTCAAAACCTCGCAACGAAATCAATTAATATGGAACGTTTTTAATCAATAAGAACGGGACATTTCAAATACCACCAACAACACAAGCCTCAACACCACATATCTCAATATCACAATCTATACCCCAAGCATGATCTTTGTTCTATGTATCGTTCTACATCAATTATCTTCGTTCTTCAAGGCAATTATGTAATCTCTAATGTTTTAGAGATTATGTATTCTGGTTCTAACGGTAAATCAAATGAGATTAATATTATATTAACTCATTAAATCCATGATTACATCTGAAGAAAATATATATGTATGTATATTTTTATAAAGATTGTAATTAAAAATTCTTTTGTACAAACTGTTAATGATGAGAATATTTTAACGGGTAGGTAATACCTGAGGAATATTTGGGTTTCACATTAATAAGTTACACTGTACATTTTTCAAATCTGATTCAACAGTCATTTACTATCCTACTTACATCCACAGAGATACGAATCCGTTCACCGCAGAATAACCATTTTCATTCAATTTCATTTTTGGATTTTGACCTATTAGAATCCAACAAGTGGCATAATGAAGAAAACATCGGACAAAATAAAATTTGTTAGAAACAAACAAATTAACTATGAGAAATTTTGTTAAGAATCAACGCTAACAAAATCCTTGCTAACTGTTCCTAGCTAACTGTTAATTTCTTATTAAATTTATCGCAATTTATTTATCGCAATTTATTTATCGCAATTTATTTATCGCAATTTTAATTATCGCAATTTTATTTATCGTCATTTATTTTACGCATTTTATTTATCGTCATTTAAATACAGTTATTTATTTTACGCACTTTAAATATCGTCGGACAAATCGGGACACATGTACACAATACGTCGGATTAAATCTGAGACAATAGTTTGTACAATGGGTCACGATGCATCTTAATTAATTAGATTATATATTGAACTATTTGGACTATTGGACTATTGGACTACTAACTGTGGACTATTAACATTGGACAATTAAAATGAATTAAAATATTAATTATAACATATGAAACTAAACAATTCTTCAAGTTTGCCACTTGACTTCATCTTAAAAATCCTTCGTATCTTGACGATTACAATCTGCGTTCAAATCATTCGAAATTCTTGAAACACCTCGGATTGATAACCAATGATTCAGTTATGATAACTTTAAATGCTGATGAAGCAGCAAAAATGTAGGTGGTCATAATGGCCAAAAGTTTGATGATAAAGAAGGGAGTGTTGGGAACGCTCGATAGAAAAATTTAGTACTAAAAAACGGATTGAGCTAACCCTGTAGGAGACCAAGGACAAATACAAGGACCATACCCTATATTCAAAAAAAATCTAGGTTATTTTGGTTCTGAAGAAACTTTCAACGAATATCTTGCTCCTTACTCATGTTAAAATCTTGTGGAAAATCTTTTCCATCAACCTTCGAACTTAAAAATTCCAAAAATATCGTCATAAATATCTTCGATATTTCTGAAGATATTTTCATAAATATTCTTGTCCGAAATTATATATCTCTTCATGCTTTCTGTATTCCATTATATTGGAAACTTCTGTAAAATCTAAGTATAAATTATGAATGAATTCTTGAGAAGTGTTAAGAATTTGAGCATGAGTTAGTATAATATAATGACACTTGGCCAACATGATTATATTACAGTAAGTCATGCTGAAAATTCTAATGAAACGTGATGATGATTCACATATCATAACGTCATCATGTGCCATGTTACACGACTCGTTCAATCTGTTCAACCTCCAAACATATCAATAAAATATATTATTGATAGTTCCATCCTCAGTGATTTTGGTAATTTAACCAATCAAATCGTGAGAATACGCTCTTTCGTGCTTAGAACGTTAAAATCATTCGAAACTCTATATCTACGAGTTCTAGACCCTTATTCGCTTGATTTAAAATTGAGAAGAGAAAACAAGAGCATGGAGCTCCGAAATATAAGGGAAAATATAAAGACCGATAACAACACATAAATTACAAACCGTGTATATCAATGTTTATTGCAATATAAAGACAAGGGAGAATTAAAAACACTATAACCCCAAGGGTGAAGTAGAAGTAAACAGATTCCTCTGGTGGAAGTTGGAAAAGGAGAATGATTGTTGCGATAGTCAAGATAAGGACAATGATCAGACCTGTATTAAGCATTTTCACAATCTTTTGAATTTGGGAATTGAGTATAGGAGTGGTAAAAGTAATGGAACGGAAGAAGTTAATTTATAGCAAAATATCAGACCTAGAAATCTAGGCAGATTATCGCATTTAATTAAATCAAATCTTATTTAGATTATGAAGATTTTCTTTTAAATTCCTTGAATTTCGGAATTCAACCAAGATTACGTCAAAAGTCAAGACGCACCTTATTTTCTAAATTCAACCGTGACTACGTCACCGGTTAAGACGAATCTGCAATTACTCATTTCACTCGTTTGAGATAGCTTCACTTGTACTCTTCACATAGATGAATTGTTTTATCTATATTACTCAATAATGATAAAACTCTATTTATCAACTCATATTCGTCATGAAAACATTTTTACTGTTAGCCATGACGACCTCGATCAAATTTCGGGACGAAATTTCTTTAACGGGTAGGTACTGTCATGACCCGGAAAATTTTGACTAATTTTAAACCAAACTCCCGATACGATTTCATATTTTTGACACGATAAGCAAAGTCTGTTAAGTTGAGTCTCAAAAATTTTGAACTGTTTTCATATATTCATTTGACTTTTGACTATTTCCCGACGATTCACGAACAATTTAATTGTAAATATGTTATGTGTGTGTATATATATTTATATATAAATGGTAATTCAAAATATAATTCGAAATATTATATTATTTAGTTATTAGAATTTACTTTTTTTAAAGTAAAATAATATAAGATATAATAAAATTTATTAAAAAAATAAATCTATATCTATATATATATATATATATATATATATATATATATATATATATATATATATATATATATATATATATATATATATATATATATATATATATATATATATGTAACGTATATCGAATATACATATATTGTTTCGAATTTATTTAGTAAACGATAATAACACACGTCCATTATTTCAATTGATATTAAATAAGTTGCGAGCTTGTGAGTGTAATAAAAAAAATTAATAGATGAGCCTACTCGATCATGTTTCGCACATTATATGACTATAATAAATACATGAACTTAATTTAAAGATTTAGGATTTCTTTTCAAAATATTTTTATCCGCCACCAACTAACAACGGAGCACGAAAGACTATCTCTAATAAAACGTCGGTAAGATGAAACAAGAATGAGGCTACTAATAATTATTATGACACGTTTTTATCCTAATGTATATTATAATTTGAATTACTGTGCATAATTTGGATTTACTATTCTTGATTGAAACACTTTTTCATTTACATCAGTATTATTGAATTATGATTAATATTCACTGTTTGCTTTTTGAATTATCAATATCCATCCATCTATCTTACACCTATCTATCTTACGCTTATATATACATACTATAAATTTGATCAACCAATACACCACTTAGATTGAAGTGCCACTCTTCTCCTTCCTTCTTCTTGGTAACAACCGAAGCACCACTTCACGATCACCACCTTTTCATATCCCTTTTCTCTTTTTGTTTCTCTATTATTTGAGTACTATAACCCAGCTGCTACTGCCACAAATTATTGTTTCTATTTACAGCTCACAACCCAACCCAACCCATAAACCACCAAGACGTACCCAAAAACTTCACATGATGCTATTTTTTTCTGTTTTTCTGTCTAAACCGAGACCACAATAAAACCCTACACCACCACGATCATCAATCCATCACCTTCGATAAACCATCCTCTACTTCTCTTCTTTCTATTCGATCTCCACCATGAACAACCACACGTTTATTGTTGCACCTATTCCTGTTTTGAGACACAACAGCCCAACCGTCACCTACAACCTACAAGTCACACCTTCGATAATTTTTTTCTGCAACCTCCTACTAAAAATCACGCAACCTATTTTACTGTTATAGCTCCATCTTCATACTGCTACTCGCTTTTACTTATTACTGTTGCAGTTTCAATCGACACAAATGGCAGCACGTCTTTCTTTTTCCTTTGGTGGCCGACATGTATCCTACAAGTAACCCACTTGATTGTTAAAGAAAAGAAAAAGGAAACGAACCTTACAAGTTTCCTACTGCAACTTGTCTAATTCTATTTAAATACCACCGACAGTTTTCTTCCTATTCTCTGAATGGGTCGTTTTTGTTTCCTTGCGGACTTTTGTTTAATGGGTTTTTGTCACTTGGGTTTGTGAAGAAAGTTGGGCCACGATTTCACAAGCCCATCGTTCAAATTCTCTAGTTCCTACTCTTGATCAAAAACACGACCCAAACTAAATCAAATTGTGTTTTGCTATTTCCGTGTTAATTAAACACGAAGAAGATTGAGGAAGGGACTGTGATAACGATTGAATAGAATGATGATGAAATCGTTAACGATGACGATTATGTTAAAAGATGATAATAAAATTCGATAATTATGATGATGAGGATAATAACGATTTGATGATGATGAATATGTATGATGAATGATACAGATAATGATGAGATAATGATGATGTAGTTGGGTTATAAGGCAGTCACATATATAGATTAAAGAATTTAAGTTCCTAATTAAAACATAAGTAACATGGCAGCTCAATGGTTAGGGGTGTTAGAGTTGAACGAGAGGTCGTGGGTTCGATCCCAGACAATGGCAGTTTTTATATTTTTGAAGCCTGTCCCCTTTTGAAGGTAGTATTATTATTTTTATTATTAGTATTATCATTATTATTATTATTACTATTATTATTATTATCAAAAATTATTATTTTTATTATCATTATTAAACCTAATCCTTATCGTTATTAAAGGTTATCATTATAATTATTATTATTATTATTATTATTATTATTATTATTATTATTATTATTAACATTTTTGTTTTTGTAGTATTATAAATATTATTTTAACAAAAGATAGTTATATAAAAATATAATTATTATCTACATCGTAAGTACATCTAAATTTGCTATTTTCATATATCATATCAAAATAACATATATATAGATATATATAACATGGGAAATAATAAATACAATTCTACTTTAATAAGTAACATATTATATAATTAATAAACTGGTTTTATTACTATTACATATTGATTATATGTGTTAATATATATAAAAAATATAGGTTCGTGAATCCGAGGTCAACCCTACACTTGTTCAATGTTGTCATACGTATTTTTAATACAGAATACAATACTGTGAGTTTCATTTGCTCCCTTTTTAATTGCTTTTGCAATATATATTTTTGGGCTGAGAATACATGCGCTGTTTTTTATAAATATTTTACGAAATAGGCACAAGTACTAAAACTAATTCTATGTGGGTTTAAACCAGAAATATACCCTTAGCTTGGTAACATTAAACTACTTGTCTATGTACGGTAGGCGCGAATCCTAAAGATAGATCTATTGGGCCTGACACACCCCATCCTGACTATGGGATGCTTTAGTACTTCGAGGTTATTTTAAACACACCTGATCTGGTGTACTTCAGAGGGTAAAACATGAACGTTAAGGCTTGTTACCGGGTGCCTACAACTTATAGAATACTTTTATGCACTTACGAGTGTACTTATATTTATAAACGGAAATCTTGTGGTCTATTAATATATTGAAATGATTGTTATAATAAACCTATGAACTCACCAACCTTTTGGTTGACACTTTTAAGCATGTTTATTCTCAGGTACGAATTAAGTCTTCCGCTGTGCCTTTGCTCATTTTAGGGACATTACTTGGAGTCGATCATTGCAATGGAACCTAATGTTGATGACTTCGTCCAGATGGATTAGGATGGGTCATCACAAGTACGCGGATGGGTATACCGGATTCTAGTGCATCTAGATGTTACAATTGTGGCATGAGGGGTCACAAGTCTTGGGAATGTTCGGTACCAAAGGGTGATGGTATGGTGTGTTTCAATTGCCAAGAAGAAAGACATCGCAAGTCGGAATGTCCCAAGTTAGCTGGGACGGGTGCGGCAAGGAGACGTTAAGGTACGTTTCATTTTAATAAATATGCCCTTTGATTATTTATTAAGTGCCGTTGAATTTGAGTTTGTAAAATGCATTGTGTTGTGCATGTTGTTGTTATGGGTGACGTTCCTAATGGAAGTACCCAATGGTGACGTTGATTGTCGGGCGAAGGGCGTAAGACTTGGTTCCACCAAGCATTCCTTAGTATTGAGAAATGTTTCTACCAAGCCATGGAAATGGGTTTTGGTGTTCAGTTGTTAAGCGCGTGTTCGCTTTTATGTGGAGTTCGATGAACCGTGAGGTTCGACGAGTGGCTGAAAACTTTGAGATCGAGTGTTTTGAATCTCGATGTATGTTGGTAATGGAGTATATAAGACGCGACATTAGGTGCCTCTTTCATACCTACTAGCGTGGTGTTCGACTCTGATGGTGATGCGGTTACATTATACTTAGGGTATCAGAGAAACCCTTAGGTACATGAGTGACTGGGTTGAACTCTGACAAACTAAAGTAATCGGATGATTGCGAGGGTATAGTTTGTGTAATTGTGGTACACTTTTTCGTTCAAAGTGTTTAAGGATAGGTTAAGATCCTTAGTATGCCCAAGGTTGGAGCAAGATATGGTGATGGGTCGTGTGAACCCAAATTATTGGTAAAGTCTACCTTTGGTAGCATTGTACGGTTGTACGAGTTGCGGATATGGGACGTAGTTCCAAGTGGGGGAGTTACACTCCCGCACGAGGAAGTTTTAGTGTGATATTTCGGATGATGCTTTTGGTAGATCCGGAAAATGTTGTCGAGACCTGGTTTTGGTCGATTTGTGGTAGATTATAATTTTGGATAAATTATACTTATGGTTTGGATTTGAATTATCACCGAGGTGGTAATGTGGTAAATCTCGTTGAGAGATAATGGACGTGTTTGGTGAGCAAGGTGAAATCCTTCGGTTAAGGGAGGTGTGTGTCGGATTCTCTTCTAGAGAATTATTGTTTTGTGCCTATGTTTGATATAGGTGGTTCTTGCTCGATTGTGTGGATGGTTAGTGGTATCCGTTAGGGTTCACTATAGTGTAGCAGAGCGCGATGTTACGCTACTCGTTGTTCGAGGCCAAAAGGGCGTTGATTGGTGAAGCATGACCTTCGGGGTCCGCTGACTTCATCATGGTTATTGATTGGTGGAGCATGACTTTCGAGTCCGCTTACTTCATCATGGTTATTGATTGGTGGAGCATGACTTTCGAGTCCGCTGACTTCATCATGGGAGTATGCGATTGGTGGAGCATGACCTTCGGGGTCCGCTGAATTCATCATGAGCGAGGTGTTATATCGGTGAAGCATGACCGTTGACGGGGTCCGCTGACTTCATCCGGTGTTGAGATTGGTGAAGCATGATCTTCGGGTCCGCTGACTTCATCATGGTAGTGGATCGCGTGTGGTTTCGGATTCACGATGACGCGTGTAGTTCGGTCATCTTATTGTGGAAGTGAGTCGCGTGTAGTTCGGATTCACAAATGACTCGTGTGGTTTCGGTCATTGTATTGAGGAGTGAGTCTCGTGTAGTTCGGATTCACAAATGACTCGTGTAGTTCGGTCATTCCTCCGGGATAGTGACTCTCGTGTAGTTCGGATTCACTAAGGCGCGTGTAGTTAGGCCAATCTCGATTGTTGTTGTGGTGAATGTAGTGAGTCGCGTGTAGTTCGGATTCACTAAGGCGCGTGTGTTTTCGGCCAGCCTTCGTGTTGTGTGATCTATCGGTTGTTTTATACACCGATGGTGGGGTCGTAAGGACCATGATGTTTGATCTATTGGTTGTTTTATACACCAATGGTGGGGTCGTAAGGACCATGTCGTGTGATCTATTGGTTGTTTGATACACCAATGGTGGGGTCGTAAGGACCATGTTGTGGGAACTATCGGTTGTTTTATACGCCGATGGTGGGGTCGTGAGGACCATGTTGTATGATTAGTGAGGCGATAGTCGTGCTTCGCTCACGTGTTGTTACGGGTGTGACAATAGTCGATTTTGTACAACTTGAGATTTGCGTTTCCATAGTCGTTTTGGGCGCTATCAGTTTTAGCCGTTGGATTATGATGTTACGGTAGTTGCGTATTGGTCGTATTGCACACTACAAGGGCTGTTTAGTGATTGGTGTTATCCATCAGGATTCGTTTGGTTCGGTCTTCATCGCTTCGGGTTGTTGACCTTAGGTTGAGACTTGGTTGTTTTTAGCGTCGTACTCGGTAAGGGTATGCTAAGGAATTGATATCTCGATACGAGATTGGTTGAGTTTTCCCAATGTGAGGGATTGGGTTAGTGCTGGTGCTCGGAATTATGGAATTTGATAAATCGCGGGTGACGATTTAGCTGTTAAGTGTAACTCTTTGAGAAGAATTGTCTAAGGGATCGTTGTAGACTTCGGTTGTTACGTGTATTGTACGTCTCGGGATGCGATCAAGTGTGTAATTTGTCATTGGATTAACCATCGGGTTAGCGAATTTGTGGTAGAAGTCGGTTTGAAATGCATGATTCGACGACCATTGAGTGTGGGTCCGTTTGGGTTCGTGACTAGGATCACGAGGACATGATCGAATCTAAGTGGGGGAGAGTTGTAACACCCCGTTTTCCCCGTATATGATTTATTTATAGGTGTATTGTGTATGTACGATAGGCGTATGAAGGGTTCGGGACATGTTCGGGTGTTGAGGTCTTGTATGCAAGAAAATGACTCAGATCACGCCGTGTGTCGTGGCGCGACAAATGAGGCCGCGGCGCGGCAATCAACTAGAATTCAGATCAGAAAGTGTGGTAAAGAAGGCACCAGACTTAGTCAAATGTCGCGGCGCGACATTTAAGGCCGCGGCGAGGCAAACTGCACGAACTGGCACCAGATTCTTGTAATTTTAAATGAAGTTCAAGGGCAATTTAGTCTTTTCACGTTTGACCCAGATTTGAGGATTTAACCTCATCCATTCATTTCATTTCTTATTTTCTTTTCCTTTTTCTTTCATTTTCTCCCAAGAAACTCAAATATCCCAAGTAATTCAAGTGGGATTTTGGAAAGGAAGAAGCGGGTTTTGATCTTTGGCGTAGTTGACTAGTTTGTTCTCCTCGTTCTTAGCTACACGGTGATACTAGTGGTAAGCTCTAACTCCGAATTTCATTTTCGTGTTCATCATTCAAATTTGGGGCTTCTGATTGTATGATTCATAGGTGAAACCCATTTAGTTGTTAATTGGAGATTAACACCAATATTCGGGTTTATTGTTGTTAAAGGCGGGTTTTGGGTTGGTTAATGATTTAACCATGTTTAAGACTTGAGAATGAGAATGGTGTATAATCACTAGTGTTAGTCATTATTGATGATTTGGAGACTTTTAGGGTTCTTGTGGTTGACTAATTTTGACTAGAGTCGAAATTAGGGTTTGTTGAGGATTATGACCCGAATGCCGATTTAATGAGGTTTGTAAACTTAAAATGGATTAATTTGAAGTATAAAAATGAGTTAAACATGTTTTGGTGTCAAAACTTGTAAATGATGAGATTGTGACCTTATGGGTCAAAATTAGGGTTTATGGGCGATTTTGAGAACGATAAGTGTTTAACACTTGTGTTCGGGTTTAATTAGCATATTAGGACCATTATCACTTGTGTTAGTGATTATTGGTTAGTTTGGGCGCGGTTTGTGCTTGGAAGTGCATTTGGGTCGAAATTGCACTAAGTGTCGAATTGGGTTGGTTTGTAGATCCAATCTAAGTGTGTTGTTGAATTTGTGATAATGGATTAGGTACTTTCCATTGACGCGTTGCGGATTTCTTGGAAGCATTCTTGAAGGCGACAAGGTGAGTGTTAATATCCTATATGCATATGTATGTGTAGGATGGGTGCGGGAAGGGTGAAGTGGTTCTCGGTTATAGAGCTCACTTCACATATAGGTGGTTTTGATGGACTTGGGTATAGGTCCAATTGGCACGGTTGTGCATTTTGGTTGACCTCCTTATGGCGAGACGTACACTTGTGTGTACGTTATCTCATGTATTGTGATGTGGTTTTGGATACCCCCGATGTGGTGGACTTTATAATCCCGTGACCGTGGGTTTTGTTATTGAAGAAGTGAATCGCGTGTAGTTCAGATTCACGAAGACTCGTGTAGTTCGGTCATCTTATTGAGGTAGTAATCTCGTGTGGTTTCAGATTACTAAGGCTCGTGTAGTTCGGCCAACCTCGATGTTGTCTTGTTGAAGATAGTAATCTCGTGTGGTTTCGGATTACTAAGGCTCGTGTAGCTCGGCCAATCTTCATTATGGCGTGTGGTATTCGGTAATGGGTTAAGGGGTTAACCTTATTCGTTTTATATTGTTATATATATTGTTGTATTGTTGTGTTGTAGCTAACCCTCCGGGTGTAGCTTATTGGCGTTGTTCACATCGTCGTTGGTGAACTTATACTTTGTTGATATCTTTAGCTTGTTGCTTAGAGATCGTACGGTATGCTTAGTGTAGTTGCCTTATACATGGATGCTTCGATATGCGGTATTTGATATTTGTGTGGCGTGTCCATTTTATACATATATATGTATGTAGTATATTATCATTCACTAAGCGTTAGCTTACCCTCTCGTTGGTGATATTTTTATAGGTTCGCATGCTTGACGGCTCGGGTAAGCTTGGGAATTAGAGATCTTGGCTAGGTTGCTAAGAAGATCTTGCTTTTGTATTCGATTAGGATTTGGGTAGCGTAGTCCCAAATCACCATGCTCGGTTTTGGTTGGAAACTAAACTAGTCGGGTCGTGTATGTCCGTTTGGACAACTATTTAACGTATTAAATGTTTTAAGGTTTATTAAACCTTCTATTGTATTAAAGATGTTTATGGAAACACAATTGGGACCTAAAGTGTTATTTAAAGCGTATTAAAAGGAAAAAAATTTATGGGCCGGTTTTAATACGGGTTGGGTTGTTTCAGTATTATTCAATTACATAATTGATTTTACATTTTCATTTTTGATGTACTCGAAACTTTCCAGAAAACATCATCTGTGCCTTGTAAGGTTCACAAAAATTCCATGAGCATCAACATCCTTCACCGAGGAATAAGAATAAATAATGAAGTATCAATTACATTAGCGAAATACTCCGTAAAGATTAAGTAATCTTTAATGTTTTAGGGATTAATCATTTCTAAGTCAAGCCGAAAATCAAATGAGCTTAATATGATATTAACTCATTAAATCTGTATTACATCTGAAGAAAATATACATACATATATTCTCATGAAGACGGTAATAAAAATTCTTTTGTACAAAGTATTAATTGTGAAATCTTTAACGGGTAGGTAATACTCGGGAAATATATAAGTTCACAATTAATATGTTACACTGTACATTCTTCAACTTTGATTCAAAAAAAAATTATTAACAATGCTCGCAACGATATACAATCGTTTTCATACAAATTCAATTACATATTCTGATATTGACGGATCAGAATCCAAGTCATAACTCTGAACCGGTGACATCATTCTTAGATCTCTACATCTTTCAAAGCTATACTTTGACTTCAAAACTGTGCAAGATCCTTTAGTATTGTTTTTACCGAAAATAACTTTGCAATCTCTTTTCAAAGTATCCAGTTTTATCACACATCCAAACAGTTAACTTTGACTTTTCAGATTAGTCTTATTATAACCTTGATATATACGTTTTTGTTACTGGGGAACCTTTTATGTTCCACCACATTAGCAGTAAATTTACCAACAACCTCATTAATCCTTGATCTTTCGAAAAATCCTTATAATCATTGAAACCCGTAATTACCATACCAACTACCGGGAATTAGCAATCAGTATTTTGAATCTCGCAGCATTTTCTACGACAACAGTTATATATAGATAACATCTATCTTCTAGACTTACATACTTCGAATGTGAAGTTTCTGAAAAACATCCCAAACTATGAACTAGTTCTCTGAAATTGGAACAATGCTGATGAAGCAGCAAAAACTGTAAACGACCTTAATAATCAAAAGTTTGATGATAAAGAAAAGTATGGTGGTAAAGCTGAGAAAAAGAGAAGGTTTGGAACTGGAAAACGGATTGAGCAGACTCTGAAGGAGGCTGTGGACAAATCACAAAAACGAAATGTACCTTCAAAGAATACAAATGATTCAGTGTCTGCTGAAATCCTTAGCAAATACCTTGCTCCTTACTCTAAACCTTTGCGGATAATATTCTTCATCATCTTATCTTAAAAATTCTAAGATATCATCGTACATTCCATTATAAATATCCTCCATATTTCTGAAGATATTTTCATAACTATTCTTATCTGAAATCATTCATCTCTTCGCGCTATCTGTGTTACATCATAAAAGAAACTATTTTAGTTTCAAAAAAATCTGAAAAATTCGAAAAATGGATGTTTGAAGTAGTGTTGGGAACTGAAGCATGAATTAGTATAATATAATGACACTTGATCAACGTGATTATATTATAGTAAGTCATGCCAAGTTTCTAATGGAACGTGATAAAGGTTCACAGATCACACCCTCATCATGAACCATGTTACATAACTCTTTCATTCTATTTTACCTCTAAACATATCAAGAAAATATTTTCTTGATGATTCGGTCTTTTTCGGATATTCTGGTAATTTGACAAATCAAGATCGTGCCATTACAATTTCTTTCTTAGAACATTAACTATGTTCATCCAAAACTTCATACCTACGAATTCTGGACCATTATTCGCTTGACTTGAAGGCGAGAAGAGAGAACGAAAGCATGAAGCTTCGAAATATAACGAAGAATATAAAGCCCGATAAAAACAAATAAATTACAAACCATGTATATCAATAAGTACTGCAACGTAAAGACACGGGAGAACTAAAAACACTATAAAGCCAAGAGTATAGTAAAAGTGAATATATTCCTCCGACGACAGATGAAAAAGAAGAATGATAGATATGAAAGTTAGGAGTATATCAAGAATCAGAACTGGATGAAGCATTTTCACAATCTATTAAGAAGCATTAAACAAGGAAGAAGATTATAGGAGTGGTGAAAATAAATTAAACGGAAGAGGTCAATTTATAGCAAAATATCAGACATAGCAATCGAGGCAGATTACGCATATAATCAAAGGAAATCTTAATTCCCTTAAATTTCGAAGAATCAAATCTTATTTAGATTATAAAGATTTTCTATTCCTTAAATTCCGAAAATTAATCTTTACTACGTCAAGAGATAAGACGAATCTCTATTCTTCATTTCACTCTATTACGATAACTTCTCTCATACGCTTCGAGTAATCGAATTGTTTTATCCATGTTATTCAACGGTGATAAAAATTCTATTTATCAACTCATATTCTTCATGAAAACATTTTTATTGTTAGCCATGACGACCTTACTCAAATTTTGGGACGAAATTTCTTTAACGGGGAGGTACTGTGATGACCCGAAAATTTCTGATCAAATTTAAACTTAATCTTTAACGTTTCCGACACGATAAACAAAGTCTATGAAGTTGAATCTCAAAATTTTAAACTATTCAAATACCCTTCGATTGTTCTCAACAATTCGCGAACAATTATATGTAAATAGATACACATATATATATATACTATAACTTGAAAACATAACAAAGTGTTAAGAAAATGATACTGTGCACTAAACTTATTGGTTTGATTATCTGATTGATATATTTAACTACGAAATTAAAAGATTATGCCAAAAGATTGAATTAAAAGATATTTATTAAGTCCCTTAAGAATTATAATATTATTATGAGTTTCTGTTGTGAGGTCCACGTTGATTTGGGAAATCATTCATGTTTAATGGTATTTGGAATAAATGGTAAAGTGTTTGTTTAAATAACGTAATTTGGACACATACAATAATAAGGAATATTAACTGTTAGAATTAGATATATGAATAAATTGCGATATGTATTTTAAGACGTGTTTATAAATATTGAGAATAGATATTAACTTGGTTATGAAACGTTTGATAAATACTATTATATTAATAAATAACGAGACAATGATTTATAGAAGTAAATGACCAAAACACTCGAAAAATTAAGATATACTTTGAGTGGTATAGTTTGTTGATAATTTAAGACTATATTTTGACAAAGGTACGAGTCACGAAACGTAAAGTGATAGTTTTCTAAGCATACGAAAATGCGTTCGAGAAACCGGAACCGGGGCATAAGTCGAGTGACAACGTACGAGACATCGGAACAAAAATTTTGAGTCAACTATGCATGAGAATATAATATGATATATAATTAATTAATATAAATTATATATATTATATATTAATAAATAAATATGTTGACAAACATGAAAACAAAAGTTTGTGAGCTAGATCAGAGGGCCATGCGATCGCATGGCCTTGATGCCCAAAAACCATGCAATCGCATGAGGTTGGAAATCAGGCCACATCTATAAATTCAGTCGAATTCGTTCCAGTTTTGCACACATACATATTACACTCGTATATATATTTATATTTATATTATTATTATTATTATTATTATTATTATTATTATTATTATTATTATTATTATTATTATTATTATTATTATTATAATTATTATTATTAAGATTAATATTATTATTATTATTAATCTTATTATTTTTAATTAGTAGTATTATACATAAAATACTACGACGAAGTCATGAGCGTGTCACTTTCAAAATGGGTTTTCAAGCGGATTGAGCTAAGGAAAATATGAGTTATAGCTATGGAGGTTATGGGTAATGTTCATGGGTATATTTGTGAATCAAACCTAGTGTTTATCATCTCCGTTGCGTCTATGTACTTTCCTACAATATTGAATCTCAATATTGATACGTAAGCACTCATATTTTATCTTTTATATATTAATTGTGTATTCATGTCTAGTGCTCGAGTATATATATTTATACATGCTTGTATGCTAAATTTCGTCGTTAAACAGTTTATGATGAATCACAAATTAAATACATATATTACTGGTAAAAGGTATATGATATGCATGTTTTTGGAAAGCTGGCGAAAAATCAAAGACTTTTCATTTAGATATCGAATAGTTTCGATGAACGGATTAAAAGATATGATCAACTGAATTATGATTGACGTTAATTGAAATTGCTTTTGAATCTGCAATTAAGATTTAAACAACTTGTTTACGAGATTGATAAATTGGATTTTTGAATATTACCAACCGAGTAAATGAATCCTTATATAAGGTACGTCTCATTTTGTTAAACAACTGTCAAAATTGACTTTTTGAAACGACTTTGGATAACTTTTGTATGTCGATCTCGAGCATTAGGATTGTGATACACTATGACCTGACCTAGCTTGATAGACATTTATTGACCAACATATGTTCTCTAGGTTGAGATCTACGATTATTTGATATTTCGAGTTTTGATCACATTAGGATGAACAACTTTATGTGCTGCTAAGGTGAGTTTCATTTGCTACCTTTTTAATTGCTTTTGCAATATATATTTTTGGGCTGAGAATACATGCAATTTATTTTAAACGCAATGGATACAAGTACAAACTTAATTCTACACTGAGTTTGAACCGAAAATCCCTTAGCTTTGGTAACTAGTAGCTGCCAGTATATAGGATATGGACTGGTGGGCGCGAATAATAGTATATGGATCCATAGGGCTTGACATCCCCGTCCGAGCTAGAGCGCTAGCCTTTTAACGGACGTGTGTTATTTGAGTTTAGGACACGTTGGTTTGCGTGTATTAAAACGAATGGGGTATTTATCATTATAACGTTAAAGCTTAGTTATCGGGGTGCTCTGTTACGTAGAATCTATTGATAAACGTTTCTGAATGAAACAACTGAAATCTTGTGATCCACCTTTATATACAGATTATACGAAACATTAAAACTATGAACTTACCAACCTTTGTGTTGACACTTGTTAGCATGTTTATTCTCAGGTTCCCTAGAAGTCTTCCGCTGTTTGCTTATATGTTAGACAAGCTATGTGCATGGAGTCTTACATGGCATATTTTTTCAAGGAAACGTTGCATTCACCAAATCATCACCATGTATCTTATTTTGACTGCATTGTCAACGGAAGTACTATTGTAAACTATTATTTACGGTGATTGTCTATATGTAAAAATCATCAGATGTCGAAAACCTTTGATTTAAATATTCATTTATGGTGTGCCTTTTCAAAAGAATGCAATGTTTACAAAACGTATCATATAGAGGTCAAATACCTCGCAATGAAATCGATGAATGACGTGTTCATCCATATGGATTTGGAGCGATCGTCACAAAAAAAGACATTGGTAGAGTAGTTAGACTCATCATAGATTGAACCATATCAAGTAAAGTTCGATTCCTCCGTTCAGACACACCATTGTGTGATGGTGTTTAAGATGGATTGGATTGTGAGACAGTCCCACAATTCAGGTAGTCTAAAAACTCTTGACTCATATACTCACTTCCTCCATCACAGCGAAGTGCTTTAATGTTCTTTCCAAGCAGATTATCTACTTCATTTTGAAAGACTTTTGAACGTTTCAAAAACTTCATGTTTATGTTTCAGTAAGTAAACATAACCAGATGTGATATAACTATCAGTTATTCTAATGAAGTAAGATTCATCATTCTAGACATTGCTCTAAAAGAGCCACATACATCAATATGTATTAGTCCAAAAAGATCTTTAGCTCTTTCACTTAAATCGGAGAAATGAGCCTTTGTCATCTTTCCACATAAACATGACTCTCACACACATCAAATGACTCAGGGATAGTTGATTTCAAAATTCCATTAGATTGGAGTTTTGAAGTGCGTTGTTTGTTAATATGATCAAGACAACAATGTCATTGATAGGTCTTATTCAAGTCATGCTTGAATCGTTTGGCGGTACAAGTATACACAGAATTCTCATTTGAAATCACACCACGCATATCAATTTCAATAATACCATCACGTGGATAGGTATTAAAATAAAGAATATTATCCTTAGAAACTGAAATACAAAAGTGCGTGAATGCAAGTTCGAAACCAACATCTTTCAAACTATGTAGCTCATAATACTATGAGCGTAATGCCATTGTTCCAACAAAACAATGGGGTCACTTGGAAGAGTAAGCTTATAGGAATCAATATCTGCAGCAGATGCTCAATCCCCATTGCCAACTCGCGAATTCAGTGTGTCTTTCTCCAGTTTAATACTTCATCTCATTCCCTTCATATTGTTACAGATGTGAAGGCCACAACCGGTAACAAAAGTCCAGGAATCACTAGAAGAAAATATATAACTGTATATGAATATACTTGATTGCTAGTCTCACCAGCCGTGCTATTTCTCAGCTTAGATTAGAAGATAGGATAATTCCTTCTTCAATGGCCAACTTTTCCACAATGGAAACATTATGTGTCTTATATAGGGTTTCCTTCTTAGAAGGTGGAATATATTTCCTAGCAAATGATTTTCCATTTTCCTTCCACAAAGTATTGGCTTATTCTTTTTCACCCCACCATCCATCTTCCTCTGCTCATCGAACAACATCCGATAAGCACTTTGCAGAACATCAACAATTGTGTCAGCAAGAGGATCGGGTAAGGGTTCTTTAATTTTGTTTAACTTCCCTTGATATTTGAGAACAATTCTCTTATTGCAGTGCTAGTCTAGGAAATTTGAACCATTAAGTTTATCCTTCTCCAATAAAGAAGGAAGTGTGTTTTGGTTTACGTTTTGATTATTTGACATCTACAACATATATAAGTTTCAATATAGTATTTTCGATATTGAGCTTTAATAAATTAACTACCCAAGTTTTTATTTATTTCAAAAACAATTAATTTACGAAAGCTTAAGATCTACATAGAGGTTCCATAGCCACATCTTTTGATCAGCTAGCAGTTATGGAGTCTATTGGTAGGTAGCGGGTACCGATTGCATTACCAGTGCAACTCTTAGATCTTTATGAGACCCAGAGATATGTGTAGTCCAACAAACCACTATTATCTACTAGCATGTTTGTCCCATCTTTGCCTCGAACTCAGGTCTCACCGTAAATGCGATTAAGTCATCCAATTTGGAAACAGTGAAAATTCATGCTAGTCTCACTATATCAGAAAATCCACCTCGTGGCTATAATTCGATTAGGTCTCACCGTAACCAAAAATAACGAGGAGTGTTTGCAAGCTCATTGGATGGCATGACTTAAGTTTTACGGGTATTTTTAAAAAGTTTGTGTTAACGAATAATGCATGCACACAAGATTCGTTACACCTTTTGTTAAATAATCATTTTAACTGATTATACATATCAATTGTGTTTATGCGTCTAGTTTGTTATTTTATTTTATATATAAAAATAAAAAATACACAAACGTGTATTGTTTTAAAACATTTTTAAAAGATTTTGGTCATATATAATTTGAGTTTCAAAATCATTTAACTTTAAACTCGTTAGAGTTTAACTTTTTAAAATCATCAATTTTATTCTTTGAAACTCGTTTCGAGGTTAGTTAATGTTTCTATCAAAAACATATATAATTTGAGTCTCAAAATTATCTAACTTTAAACTCGGTAGAGTTTAACTTTTTAAAATTATAAATTTTAATATTTGAAGCTCGGTACCGGTTTTATTTAATGTTTCCATCAAAAACATTAAGCATATATTATAATCAACAATTAAACATAAATGCGGTAAAATAAAACACAACCATGCATCACACACATACATAGCCTAGCCCAAAAATCCTATGCTTGATCCCATGAGCTGACATGGGATCAAGAGGTCAAACTAAGGACAATTCATAGCTCCCACTTGATTCAAGAGCCAAGTGAAAACTTGCCAAACGCCATCGTTGTTAACATGACATGTTCGCCATCTTTTAAGTCAAACTCCACGTTGCATCTTTATCTTCAATCTTCATCTTATTACATTTATTTAAAATTGAAAATACAACTATTCTACTACATTTAAAAATTAAAATAAACCTAAATACAATACTATGAAATTGAAAATAAATAAAATACAACTTTGGCTTCTATGGCCTCAAAATAAATCAAAAACCAATATGGCATAAAATTGCCGTAACCAACAACTCACAACAATCACACATAGGTCGGAGCATTATGGGCTATGTATGCAATCATAATTTAATAACAACATTATTAAACCTATATATGGCTTGTCCATGGTTACAATGCATGTGTATAACCATGAAACAAATAAATATTAAATAACCAATAATTATTCATGCCATAACTATTAAATTCAAAATTTAAATAGTGAATTTCTTTAGATCTTATTTGTACGTAATGAGGTAATCAACAAAGTTGACTTTAAAAACCAGAAAGGTTTTAACTTTTACCAATTCACCACAAAGCTAGATCTAGGAAAAACACGCGACAATTAAGACGGTGTAAAAGCGGCTCTTAATATCACTGATGGAAAATCGTGTGCACTTTTTATCAGATTAACGCAGCGGACAGTTGAATAATAATCTTTTATTATTTTATAAAACATTCATAAAATTAAATAATCATATATTTAATAAACATTCACACGATTAAACCTTCAATTAGATCCAGTTACACCACTAATAATTGTCTAAATAATGAATCACAAAGTGGGTTAGTAATATTCCTTTGCGAATTGACGTCCACTTGTATGTTGAAACGAATCGTTTTGTTAGAGAGTAACCTATGACCAAAAATATGATCATCTCTTTGGATAGTCCACTACACTTTCAAGCGACACCAATGAATGCTAGTCCAAATCCAAGTAACGTATTATAATAATCAAATTATTATAATAAGAATAAATAAATAATACTCGTATCTCTTTTACGCCGAAAAGAAAAACAAAAGGAATGGTGGGATGTTTTTTTCCCTTTTGTGCGACAACAGTAAGGAGGGTTATATATTTTTTTTTCTTTTTTATGTCCATCTCAACAAGATTGATTCTAGCCAATATATATAACTAGTTGTGGAGCCCTCGCTTCGCGCTGGGGGCTCCGTTTTGAATACGATTTAAAAAAAAGTCTTGATCTATTTTGTAAAAAAGAATTTTTTTTCGACATCTAACATTGAAGGGTTGTTCCTTTTGTGAAAGTTGCTTCTTTTAGCGTTCCTTTTTTTTTTTAAGTTAGTTGATATATTTTGTAAAAAAGAATGTTTTTCAACATCTTTTGGTAGCATTGAAAGGTTGTTCCTTTTATGAAAGTTGCCTCTTTTATCGTTGAGGGAAAAAAAAGGTAGTTGATTTTTTTGTAAAAAAGAATTTTTTTCGAAATCTTTTGGTAACATTGAAGGGTTGGTTCTTTTACGAAAGTTGCTTCTTTTATCGTTGGAGACAAAAAAAAGGTGAAATGATGGAAATACCCCTGATTACTATTGATGAATAGTGCTACAGGGTTTTGTCTTTTAGAAGAATGTTTTTCGACATCTTTTGGTAGCATTGAAGGGTTGTTCCTTTTATGAAAGTTGTCTCTTTTATCGTTGAGGGAAAAAAAAGAAGGTAGTTGCTCGGAAAGTGAAAAGGCTGAGGGTGTCTGAGGCTGAGGAGGTTGTTAATCTTGATACTGAAGAACAAGAAAAAGAAGAATCTCACCCTAATGTTGAAGAAACTGTTGTTGCTCCGATTGTGAAAAAGCGTAAAAGGTCACAAACGGATTGGGTTAATGACGAAGAAGTTTGGTCGATGGTAGACAAACTAGTGAATTATCAAGGAACTCTACTACCACCACCACCACCAAATGCTTGGAGAGATGGTAGAAAGCACGTTGGGCCTTCAAAAGATCCGAAGAGTATGGCGGAAAATAAGCAAGAAACGCGGTGCATGTTCATTTTTCAGAACGAACAATTTTTGTACCTCACACCTGAGTTTTGGATCAGGTTACTTGGTCTTGAATATTTCGGTTACTTGGAAAACTTAGTAAGTTTCTTACTTATTTGTTTTAATTCTTGAAAATCTCAGTTAATGTCTAACATATTTATTTTATCACAATTGTAGCATATTGATGGATGGGCTACACTTATGTTGAGATATCGTCAGAGGTTTCTCCCCCGAGCAAGCCAGTATTCCACTTCTGTTATCCCAACTGACTCGTTTGCTTGTAGTTCTCGATGGACTGTAATGCCATTGGGTTTCCTTTCTAGGCTTGCAACGTTTTAGTCCTATTATGATGATACACAAAAGGAGGAAAAGAAATGAAAAGAAGCGGAGAAAAGTGGAGAAGTAGCCATCACAGGGGAGAATCCACCTGATTATATGTATTTGATTGGACTAGGGGATGGTAGTGATGAGCTATATCCATCTTGGGCCTATTGTGATAAGGTTTGTTTTAATTCCCCCTTTAAATTTTAAAATTTGAGATGTTCTGGAACAGGCGCAAGGTTCAGTCTTGCGACCTTGCGTCTCGTTTAGGTCAGGCACAAGGTCTTCCTTGCGTCCTTACGCCTCGTTTTTAAGTTAAGTCGCAAAGTGTTTCTTGCGCCCTTGCTTCAGGCGCAAGGTATGGTCTTGCGTCCTTGCGCCTACTTCAGTTCAGCTAATATTGTGTATGATTTTTGCAGATTTTGATCCCCGTTCACTTTTACGATGCTGAACACTTTATTCTCATTGTGTTGAACTTGGAAGACCAGAAGATATTGGTGTATGATAGTTTGCTCGGTCATGCTGATCAAGAATTGGCCAAACTCACCAAAGTTCTGGGAGATCAATTGCCTGTATACTTAAAAGCAATTGATTACTTTAACCAAAAGCAAGACTCCCAGATTATTGAATACTTGGAAAACAAGGAGAGTATAGAGTTCATGACCGAGGCAGCACCAGTCGTGGCAGTGCAAAGTGGTGGTAATGGGGACTGTGGTGTTTGGGTCTGCATCCATATGGAGAGGGTGATCTTTGGGTGGGATGAAATTCCCTACATTGGAGATCCTAAAAAGGCTGCAGAAGACTACAGACTGAGAATGGCCAAGACCTTCTTTCTTGCACGCTTTGATACCCAGGAACCCCCACCGAAAGAAAAAGTTGGTAACTGAGGTTGTATTTTTAAAACTGTATTTAAATATGTAAGTTGTATATAAAACTGTAAATGTTGTAAATTGTGAAAAGGTCCAAAATTGTTTTTTTGCAGGCGCAAAGGTAATTAATTAGACCTTGCGTCCTTGCGTCCTTGCGTCTCATTATAGTCGAGGGCGCAAGGTGCTTCTTGCGACCTTGCGCCTCGTGTTTAGCATCAGGCGCAAGAAGCATCTTGCGACCTTGCGCTTTGTTTTTAGTAGCCTGCGCAAGGTGCTTCTTGCGTCCTTGCGCCCTGTTTAGTATCAGGCGCAAGTTGCATCTTGCGACTTTGCGCCTTATTTTTAGTAGCCTGCGCAAGATGCTTCTTGCGACCTTGCACCTTGTTTAGTATCAGGCGCAAGGTGCATCTTGCGACCTTGCGCCTGTTTTTTATTGGGGCGCAAGGTATGACTTGCACCTCAACCTTTTTGATTATAATTGTAACAATAGTTTGTGCATTCAGTATTACAACATATGAAATAACACACGAAATCACATCATAAAATAAAAATTAAACAATATTACAACAATAGATGAAATCACACCTTAAAATGTTCCTGAAAATAAACTTATTCCGGGAACTAATTACTACCTAAATTGTACGTTGGATAAAACTGAGATTGATAAGCTTGAGATGGTTCGACTGTCTCTTTCGACTTTGAGGTTGTGTTTCTCGACCGTTGAGAAGTTGATTCACCTGTTCGGCCATAAGCAGCTGGGCATGTTGATCGAGAATGACCTGGTCCTTTGCAACGACTACAAGTTCTTACTTTTTTTGTAGTTTCTTCACCTTTTGAAGGAATGCGTTTTTTACCTTTAGGACGTTTGTGACGACCCAAAAATCTTCGACCAAATTTAAACTTAATCTTTATATGTTTCCGACACGATAAGCAGAGTCTGTAATGTTGAAATCTTAAAAACTTTGAACTATGTTTAATATATTCAATTGACCTACGACTATTCCCCGACGATTCACGAACCATTAATTTCTAATAAATACATATATATATATATATATATATATATATATATATATATATATATATATATATATATATATATAAGTGTATACATAATATTTTGAATTAATAAAGTATATTTAATCAATTGGAATTAAAAATATAAAATAATAAATAGAATAATTAAGTTACTATTATATAAATAAATAAATATATATATATATATATATATATATATATATATATATATATATATATATATAAAATATTATTATGAATTTATATATATATGATTATTTCTATATTGTAAGGTATAAATACTAAATATTCAGTATATGTTGTTATATCTATATATATATATATGTGTATGAAAACTTGATAAGTATAAATTGTTATATTATTATTGTTAATATAATTATTATCAATAAAACCGGTATTATTATAAATAATAATATTATTAGTACTATTAATAATATTAACATTTTTATCAGTGTTAGATACATTATCATAATCAATAAATTATATATAAATATGAAAATTGATATATTATTATTACCAGTATTATTGTTATTAGAATAATTAGTATTATGGTTAATAATAATATTATATATTTCATTAATAATAGTATTATTACTCTTACTATTATGTTTGTATTACTACTATACATAATATTAAAGAGTATTATTAATTTATTTATATTTATTAAAAAGATTGATTATAATCTATAAGTACAAATATTAATGTAAGGATAATTAAAAGTATAACTTAGCTATAGTTCAAATGTCATTAATTATTATTATTACTAAAAATTATCATTTATATTAGTATTAATATTATCATATTATTATTTATCAATTTTTATTACTAATTCCTTTTTCAATAATAATATTATTATTAGTATTATTAATAGTAGTAACATATCTATACTTGTTAATTTTCAAAAAAATTAAGAATTATAATCAGATATATATAAACACCGTTATATATATATATATATATATATATATATATATATATATATATATATATATATATATATATATATATATTATACAAATATAAAAATGCTGGATCATACAAAAATAATTACAGCTAATTTAAATAAATGCGGATAATAACAGATATATAAATACGTGTATAAGCATATATCATTATCAGTTTTATTTGCTTCTGCCCTTCTGTATACTCGTGATTCTTGCTGTCAAAGTCATCAACCCTACATAAAGAAATTGATCAAGTAATACTTTGGAATTAAGCATACAAATCGTACCAAATTATCTTCCTCAGCTATTTCAATTAATCAATCGCGTTTTTATTTATTTTTTTTTCTTCTTCCTTCGGTCATAAACCAAACCCACATAATCATAAATTCGTTTTGGAACAAATTAAAGGAATGTGTAAATACAGAAGTGATCTAAATCAATTCGTGATTCTTTCTGTAAATTATCATACCTTAATTTGCAAAATCAAAGAGGAATTTGAGAGTCAAACCTTCGGTATAAAAAGTCAAATAATTCTTTCATGAATGAATTCGAATGAGCTATTACAACTCAGGTTCAATTGATGATTTTAGTGTATTCTAATGATAGTTTAGAAGATTTTTCGTGAAGATAGCAGGGTCTCAAAACTCTCTGAATTCATAATCAAGTTTTGAGTTATTTTGTTCTTCATCGTGAACCTCTGTATTACTTCTGTTTTTTTTCTGTTAAATTTTCTGTTAATTCAAAATCACTCATCACCAAATCGTATCCGTTCCAATTCAAGAACCTAAACCTAACAAATAAAGTGCTGCTATGGCTGTTAATATAGTTCTCTGATCGATTGAAAGTTGAAGAAGAAGAACACAGTTAACGAGTTATATAACTCAGTAGGTTAGTTTAAAACAGAAAAGCAGGTTCAGTCAAAAGGTTAAGAGAGGTATCGGGGATGCGTGAGGTCTCGGGTTCAACTCCCGGCTTGGACAGTTTATTATTCTTTTTGGAGTCTTGAAGGTTGTTCATTTATCAAGTTATTATTATTATTATTATTATTATTATTATTATTATTATTATTATTATTATTATTATTATTATTATTATTATTATTAATATTATTATTATTGTTCTGATTATTATTATTGTTGTATTTAGTATTAAAAGTATTATTATTATGAGTAATATTAGTAATATTGTTAATATGAGTATTAGTATTATTATTAAGTAATATTATTATTATTATTAGTATTATTATTATTAAGTAGTAAGAATATCAATTATTATTATTAGTATTATAAAACTTATTATCATCACTATCAATTTTATAAATGTTATCATTAAAATTATCAGTAATATCCATATTATTATTATTAAAAGTATTATAATTATGACAATAAAAGTTTTAAAGATATTATTATTAAGATCATAAGTATATATATAAATGTATAGATTTAAAAACTACGAATAAAATTATGATTTAAGTGAATTACTAATTATTAATATCATTATCATCAATATTATTATTAACAAAATTATTAACTTTAATATTTTTATTAGTAACATTAGGTATTATCATTATTATCATTTTTACCATTACAAATAATATTATGGTATTATTATAATTACTATATTTTAACAAACAAACGATATATATATATATATATATATATATATATATATATATATATATATATATATATATATATATATATATATATATATATATACTTAATACATATAACATAATAAAAATTAATATTTTCCTATACAAAATGAATAAATGAAACATATAAATATTATTAAAAAGGATATAACTAATAAATTTATATATATATATATATATATATATATATATATATATATATATATATATATATATATATATATATATATATATATATATATATGTTCGATTACAACTATGTATATTAATAAATATACAAATGATATAGGTTTGTGAATCCGAGGCCAACCTTGCATTGTTCAGTTTCATCGTGTGAATATTTTTACGACAAAATATTGTATCGTGAGTTTCATTTGCTCTCTTTTTAAATATTTTTGCAATATATATTTTTGGGACTGAGAATACATGCGCTATTTTTATAACTGTTTTATGAAATAGACACAAGTAATTGAAACTACATTATATAGTTGAATGAATCGAAGCTGAATATGCCCCTTTTAGCTTGGTAGCCTAAGAATTTGGGAACAGACCCCCAAATTGACGCGAATCCTAAAGATAGATCTATCGAGCCCAACAAGCCCCATTCTGGAATTTGGAATGCTTTAGTACTTCGAAATTATCATGTCCGATGGGTGTCCCAGAATGATGGAGATATTCTATATGCATCTTGTTAATGTCGGTTACCAGGTGTTCACCATATGAATGATTATTTTTGTCTCTATGCATGGGACATATATTTATGAGAAATGAAAATCTTGTGGTCTATTAAAATGATGGAAATGAATGTTTATGATAAACTAATGAACTCACCAACCTTTTGGTTGACACTTGAAAGCATGTTTATTCTCAGATATGAAAGAAATCTTTCGCTGTGCATTTGCTCATATTAGAGATATTACTTGGAGTCATTCATGACATATTTCAAAAGACGTTGCATTCGAGTCGTCAAGTTCATCAAGATTATTACTAAGTCAATTATAGTTGGTTATATTATGAAATGGTATGCATGCCGTCAACTGTCGATGTAATGAAAGTTTGTCTTTTAAAAACGAATGCAATGTTTGTAAAATGTATCATATAGAGGTCAAGTACCTCGCGATGTAACCAAATGTAATGTATTCGTCCAGATGGATTAGGACTGGTCATGAAAGTTGATATCAGTGCAGTGGTCTTAGTGAACCAGGTCTTGCATTAGTGTGTCTAACTGATAGTTGTTTAGATGCATTAGTGAGTCTGGACTTCGACCTTGTCTGCATGTCAAAAGTTTTGCTTATCATTTCGTGTCGAAAATCATCTACTTATCATCTGTAGGAAATTACCTGCTTATCACTCTTAGTCTAGACACGTCTTACTGCCTCTATTGCATAGACAGTGTATAGATAAATTCATATCTTAGTGTATCTGTTATTGTTACCTTTGCCTGACAGCTTCCGTAGATTCCTCCGTAACTTATGGAATTTTAGTATTATATATGCATATGTAAATTATGTATTGCAGGGTACTAATCTACATCCTATAATCTATTTCTTATCGAAAATCCTTCAACCAGTTCGAGTCCCTCAGATTCCGATAACTATTCCGATAGTTATTCCGGCAACTATTTCGACATGGATATTCACCTAAGTTCCGAAAGCAGTGTAAATGAAATGGATCAACCAACTAGTCATCTTCAATGCTGGATGAATTGAGGATAGGTTCGTAGTCGACTTAACCGATGGATACGAGAAGAAGGCGATCCCTTCCACCCACCAACCTGCACTCTTGGCCAAAAACCCAAAACACTTAACGGCGAACCCATTCGAAACACCATTTTCTCTCTCATTTCCAGAGTATATCGCCACGACTATATCATAAATCAAATTCTAAACCTTATTCATTCGCTCCTTTCTACCGACAATCACCCCGTAGTAATAAGTTAACGAGCTTCGCGCCCGAGTTGTAGCCTTGGAAAATATGGTGCAAAACGTACCAGCTTCAGAAACATCACCGGCACCAACATCAATACCAGTACTACCAACAACCCAAGTTCAACATCACACACCTCAACATCTCATTATGTACCTCGAGCATAATCATCAATCTGCGAATCGTTCTACATCATTTATTATCGTTTGACATGGCGATTATGTAATCTCTAATGTTTTAGAGATGATATATTCTTGTTCAACGGTAAATCAAATGAGTTTAATATCATATTGACTCATTCAATCCATGATTACATCTGAAGAAAATATACATGTATATATATTTTTTTATAAAGATTGTAATTAAAAATTCTTTCGTACAAACTGTTAATGGTGAAAATATTTTAACGGGTAGGTAATACCCGAGGAATATTTAGAATTCACATTAATAAGTACACTGTACATTCTTTCAAATCTAATTCAACAGTCATTTACTATTCTATTTACAACCATCGATATACGCATCCGTTCATCGCAGAATAACCATTTTCATTCAATTTCATATTTGGATTTTGATCTATCAGAATCCAACAAGTGGCATAATAAAGAAAACATTGGACAAAAATAACATTTGTTAGAAACAAACAAATTAACTATGAAAAATTTTGTTAAGAATCCACGCTAACTGTTTCCAGCTAACTGTTCCTAGCTAACTGATTACATTTTATTTATCGCAATTTATTTTATCGCAATTTAATTCTCTCAATTTTATTTATTGTCATTTAATTTCTGTTATTTATTTTACGCACTTTATTTATTGTCATTTAAATACTGTTATTTACGCATTTTAAATATCGGGACACGTATACAATGTTTTGACATATCATATCGACACATCTATATATATTATTTGGAATAACCATAGACACTCTATATGTAGTAATGATAGAGTTAGCTATACAGGGTTGAGGTTGATTCTATAATATATATATACTTTGAGTTGTTATCGAGTCTGACACATGTACACGGGTCACGATACGTATTAATTAATTTGAATATTATATATTAAACTATATATGAATTATTGGACTATTAACTGTGGACTATCGACTGTAGACTAATAACATTGGACAATTAAAATGAATTAAAATATTGATTATAACATATGAAACTAAATATTTCTTCAAGTTTGCCACTTGATTTCATCTTAAACCTCATTTGATTCTTGACGATTACAATCTGCGATTCAAACCTTTCATAATTCTTGAAAACACTTCAATCGATAGGATGAACCAACCGCACTACATCTACGGAAGAAGAGATTGATGCATATAGATATGCACCGGAAAAACACTCGAAATCTGAGTAAACGTTTAACACGTATCTGTGCTAATTCTTTTAGTGTTATTATTACCCAAAATAATTTGGTGATTCCTTTCAAAGTAGCAAATTTTGTCACAGCTCCAGCAAGTCAATTTTGACTTTTCGTTCGAAACAACCTTATTAACACCCTGATATATACGTGTGCTCTTTTATTGTTACCGGGGAACCTTTTATATTCCACCATATTACCATCAATGTTTAATCATCTAAAAACACAATTCTCTTGAAACCACCTCGGATTGATAACCGATGATTCAGGTATGGTAGCATTAAATGCAGAGGAAACAGAAAAATCATAGATGGTCTAAACGGCTAAAAGTTTGATGATAAAAAAGGGAGTGTTAGGAACGCTCGATAGAAAATTTGGTACTGAAAAATAGATTGAGCAAACCATAAAGGAGACAAAGGCCAAATACAAAGACCATACCATATATTCAAAGAATTCAGGTAAATCTGGATCCGATGAAACCTTCAACGAATATCTTGCTCCGTGCTCATGTTAAAATCTTGCGGAAAATCTTTCTTCATCAACCATCGAACTTAGAAATTCCAAAATATCATCATAAATATCTTCGATATTTCTGAAGATATTTTCATAAATATTCTCGTCCGAAATTATTTATCTCTTTGTGCTATCTATATTACATCATAAAGGAAACTACTTTAGTTTCTAAATTTATTTAAAATTCGAGTTTGAATTATGAATGATTTTGAAGTGGTGTTAGAAATTGATGCATGAGTTAGTATAATATAATGACACTTGATCAACGTGATTATATTATAGTAAGTCATGCTGAGTTTCTGAATGGAGCGTGATGATTCACAGACCATAGCGTCATCATGTGCCATGTTACATAACTCTTTCATTCTACTTAACTTATGAACATATCAAGAAAGTATATTCTTGATAGTTCTATCCTTAGTGATTCTGGTAAATTGACAAATCAAATCGTGTTATTATGTTTATTCTTGTTTAGAACATTACGTTCATTTGAAACTCTATATTTACGAATTCTGGACCATTACTCGCTTTAATAGAGGTCGAGAAGATAATAAAAAGGCAAATAGCTCCAAAATATAAGAGAAAATATAAAGCCCAATAACAACACGAAAATTACAAACCGTGTATATCAATGTTTATCGCAACATAAAGACACGGGAGAATTAAAAACACTATAACCCCAAGGGCGAAATAGAAGAAAACAGATTCCTCCGGTGGAAGTTGGAAAAGGAGAATGATTGTTGCGATAGTAAGGATAAGGACAAGGATCAGAACTGTATTAAGCATTTTCACAATCTTTTGAATTTGGGAATTGAGTATAGAAGTGGTGAAAACTAATGGAACGGAAAAGGTAAATTTATAATAGAAATGTCATACGGAGTAATCGAGGCAAATCACCGTATTTAATTATAGATATCTTACTTTCCTTATTCGCCGAAGAATCAGATCTTATAGATTTTCAAGATTTTCTTTTGAATCCCTTGAATTCCGGAAATCAACCGTGACTACATCACCGGTTAAGACAAATCTGCATTTACTCATCTCAATCTTTTGTAATAGCTTCATTCGTACTCTTCGAATAATCGAATTGTTTTATCCATATTACTCAATGATGATAAAACTCTATTTATCAACTCATATTCGTCATGAAAACATTTTTATTGTTAGTCATGACAACCTCACTCAAATTTTGGGACGAAATTTCTTTAACGGGTAGGTACTGTGACGACCCGGAAATCTTCGACCAAATTTAAACTTAATCTTTATATATTTCCGACACGATAAGCAGAGTCTGTAATGTTGAAATCTTAAAAACTTTGAGCTATGTTTAATATATTCAATTGACCTACGACTATTCCCCGACGATTCACGAACCATTAATTTCTAATAAATATATATATATATATATATATATATATATATATATATATATATATATATATATATATATATATATATATATATATATATATATATATATATATATATATATATATATATATATATATATATATATATATATATATATATATATATATATATATAAGTGTATACATAATATTTTGAATTAATAAAGTACATTTAATCAATTGGAATTAAAAATATAAAATAATAAATAGAATAATTAAGTTACTATTATATAAATATATATATAATATTATTATGAATTTATATATATATGATTATTTCTATATTGTAAGGTATAAATACTAAATATTCAGTATATATTGTTATATCTATATATATATGTATGAAAACTTGATAAGTATAAATTATTATATTATTATTGTTAATATAATTATTATCAATAAAACCGGTATTATTATAACTAATAATATTATTAGTACCATTAAAAATATTAACATTTTTATCAGTGTTAGATACATTATCATAATCAATAAATTATATATAAATATGAAAATTGATATATATATATATATATATATATATATATATATATATAATTGACATATTATTATTACTAGTATTATTGTTATTAGAATAATTAGTATTATGGTTAATAATAATATTATATATTTCATTAATAATAGTATTATTACTATTACTATTATGTTTGTATTACTATTATACATAATATTAAAGAGTATTATTATTGTATTTATATTTATTAAAAAGATTGATTATAATCTATAAGAATAAATATTATTGTAAGGATAATTAAAAGTATAACTTAGCCATACTTCAAATGTCATTAATTATTATTATTACTAAAAATTATCATTTATATTAGTATTAATATTATCATATTATTATTTATCAATTTTTATTACTAATTCCTTTTTAATAATAATATTATTATTAGTATTATTAATAGTAGTAACATATCTATACTTGTTAATTTTTAAAAAAATTAAGAATTATAATCAGATATATATAAACACCGTTATATATATAAATATATACAGAGATATATATATTTATATAAATATAAATATAAATATAAAAATACTAGATCATACAAAAATAATTACAGCTAATTCAAATAAATGCGGATAATAACAGATATATAAATACGCGTATGAGCATATATCATTATCAGTTTTATTTGCTTCTGCCCTTCTGTATACTCATGATTTTTGCTGTCAAAGTCATCAACCCTACATGAAGAAATTGATCAAGTAATACTTTGGAATTAAGCATACAAATCGTACCAAATTATCTTCCTCAGCTATTTCAATTAATCATTCGCGTTTTTTATTTTTTATTTTTTTTTCTTCTTCCTTCGGTCATAAACTAAACCCACATAATCATAAATTTGTTTTGAAACAAATTAAAGGAATGTGTAAATACAGAAGTGATCTAAATCAATTCGTGATTCTTTCTGTAAATTATCATACCTTAATTTGCAAAATCAAAGAGGAATTTGAGAGTCAAACCTTCGGTATAAAAAGTCAAATAATTCTTTCATGAATGAATTCGAATGATCTGTTACAACTCAGGTTCAATTGATGATTTTAGTGTATTCTAATGATAGTTTAGAAGATTTTTCGTGAAGATAGCAGGGTCTCAAAACTCTCTGAATTCATAATCAAGTTTTGAGTTATTTTGTTCTTCATCGTGAACCTCTGTATTACTTCTGTTTTTTTTTTAAATTTTCTGTTAATACAAAATCACTCATCACCAAATCGTATCCGTTCCAATTCAAGAACCTAAACCTAACAAATAAAGTGCTGCTATGGTTGTTAATATAATTCTCTGATCGATTGAAAGTTGAAGAAGAAGAAGAACACAGTTAACGAGTTATATAACTCAGTAGGTTAGTTTAAAACAAAAAAGCAGGTTCAGTTAAATGGTTAAGAGAGGTGTCGGGGATACGTGAGGTCTCGGGTTTAACTCCCGGCTTGGACAGTTTATTATTCTTTTTGGAGTCTTGAAGGTAGTTCATTTATCAAGTTGTTATTATTATTATTATTATTATTATTATTATTATTATTATTATTATTATTATTATTATTATTATTATTATTATTATTATTATTATTATTATTATTATTATTATTATTATTATTATTATTATTATTATTAATATTATTATTATTGTTCTGATTATTATTATTATTGTATTTAGTATTAAAAGTATTATTATTATGAGTAATATTAGTAATATTGTTAATATGAGTATTAGTATTATTATTAAGTAATAATATTATTATTATTAGTATTATTATTATTAAGTAGTACGAATATCAATTATTATTATTAGTATTATAAAACTTATTATCATCACTATCAATTTTATAAATGTTATCATTAAAATTATCAGTAATATCCATATTATTATTATTAAAAGTATTATAATTATGACAATAAAAGTTTTAAAGATATTATTATTAAGATCATAAGTATATATATAAATGTATAGATTTAAAAACTACGAATAAAATTATGATTTAAGTGAATTACTAATTATTAATATCATTATCATCAATATTATTATTAACAAAATTATTAACTTTAATATTTTTATTAGTAACATTAGGTATTATCATTATTATCATTTTTACCATTACAAATAATATTATGGTATTATTATAATTACTATATTTTAACAAATAAACGATATATATATATATATATATATATATATATATATATATATATATATATATATATATATATATATATATATATATATATATATATATATATATACACTTAATACATATAACATAATAAAAATTAATATTTTCCTATACAAAATGAATAAATGAAACATATAAATATTATTAAAAAGGATATAACTAATAAATTATATATATATATATATATATATATATATATATATATATATATATATATATATATATATATATATATATATATATATATTTATGTTCGATTACAACTATGTATATTAATAAATATACAAATGATATAGGTTCGTGAATCCGAGGCCAACCTTGCATTGTTTAGTTTCGTCGTGTGAATATTTTTAAGACAAAATATTGTATCGTGAGTTTCATTTGCTCCCTTTTTAAATGCTTTTGCAATATATATTTTTGGGACTGAGAATACATGCGCTATTTCTATAACTGTTTTTCGAAATAGACACAAGTAATTGAAACTACATTATACGGTTGAATGGATCGAAGCCGAATATGCCCCTTTTAGCTTGGTAGCCTAAGAATTTGGGAACAGACCCCCAAATTGACGCGAATCCTAAAGATAGATCTATCGGGCCCAACAAGCCCCATTCTGGAATTTGGAACGCTTTAGTACTTCGAAATTATCATGTTCGATGGGTGTCCCAGAATGATGGGGATATTCTATATGCATTTTGTTAATGTCGGTTACCAGGTGTTCACCATATGAATGATTATTTTTGTCTCTATGCATGGGACATATATTTATGAGAAATGAAAATCTTGTGGTCTATTAATGTGACGACCCGAAAATTTCCGACTAAATTTAAACTTTATCTTTATATTATTCTGACACGATAAACAATGTTTGTTAAGTTAAATCTCAAGGATTTTAAACTATGTTTATACATTCATTTAAACCTCGACCAAATTCCAATGATTCACGAACCATTAAATGAACATATATGAATATGTATGTATATGTGTATATGTTATAAATTGAAAATGTCAACAAAGTATTTAAACGTATAATGCTTTATATGAACGTATTTGTTTCAATATGATTATCGATGAAATTAAAAAAATATATTAAATGATTGAATTATCAGAAACATTGAATTATGATTACAAGTCTCTGTTGAGAGGTCCACTATGATTTGAGAAAATCTATTCCTCTTAACGATATTCAGAATAATTTGTAAAGCTATTTATAAATAAAAATAAAAAGTGTCATTTACGAAAGTTAGACAAAAGCTAGTGGAGAATTGGTTTCCATAATATTCTATTAATCTATTTTCAAACGTACAAAAACGTTTTCAGTTTAAAAAGAACTTTATTATTAAAACGTATATAACTTTTATAAATATCTAGAATCACTTTTGACAACTCATTACTTAACCAGTATAATAAATATAACGATATTTATATTTTATTTCATTAAATATATATAACGATTTAAATTAATATTATATATATTTATACGTGTATTATACATACATAGTTTTTATACTTTTACTATACTTTTTTTTTTTTTTTTTTGAAAAGCCGCTTTTTTACTATACTTTTACTATACTTTAACTTTACCTTTACTTTATTTTTACTTTACTTTAACTTTAATAATTCATACTTTAATAATTCACTTTAATAATTCATACTTTAATAATTCACTTTAATAATTCAAAAATCTATTATAAATAGAATTCAATAGGTTTCATTATTTCATAGAAACTTAAAAATATATTTCTCTAAACTCTCTCAATCGATTTACATATATATATATATATATATATATATATATATATATATATATATATATATATATATATATATATATATATATATATATATATATATATATTTTTGCTCTGTATTATTTCAAGATATTATTAGTATACATAAAATATTACGACGGAGTGATGTCCGAGTGATTTCAAAATAGTTTTTTTGAATGAGTCAAAGCTAAGAAAATTATGGGTTATAGCTATGGAGGTGATGGGTATGGTTCATGGATATGCTCGTGAGGTCAATCTAGTGTTTATCATCTCCGTTGCGTCTACGTACTTTCCTGCAATATTGAATCTCAATATTGATACGTTCGTGAATCCGAGGCCAACCTTGCACTTGTTAAATGACGTTATATGTATTTTTACTACGAAATACAGTATAGTGAGTTTCATTTGCTCCCTTTTACTCTTTATATTTTTGGGCTGAGAATACATGCACTGTTTTAAAGACTGTTTTACAATATTTATATGGGTGAGTTTCATTTGCTCCCTTTTTAATTGCTTTTGCAATATATATTTTTGGGCTGAGAATACATGCGCTGTTTTATAAATGTTTTACGAAGTAGGCACAAGTACTAAAACTAATTCTATGTGGGTTTAAACCAGAAATATACCCTTAGCTTGGTAACATTAAACTACTTGTCTATGTACGGTATTCGCGAATCCTAAAGATAGATCTATTGGGCCTGACAAACCCCATCCTGACTATGGGATGCTTTAGTACTTCGAGGTTATTTTAAACACACCTGATCTGGTGTACTTCAGAGGGTAAAACATGAACGTTAAGGCTTGTTACCGGGTGCCTACAACTTATAGAATACTTTTATACACTTGCGAGTGTACATATATTTATAAACGGAAATCTTGTGGTCTATTAATATATTGAAATGATTGTTATGATAAACCTATGAACTCACCAACCTTTTGGTTGACACTTTAAAGCATGTTTATTCTCAGGTATTAAAGAAATCTTCCGCTGTGCATTAGCTCATTTTAAGGATATTACTTGGAGTCATTCATGGCATATTTTGAAAGACGTTGCATTCGAGTCATTGAGTTAATCAAGATTATTATTAAGCCAATTATAGTTGGATGTATTATGAAATGGTGTGCATGCCGTCAACTTTCGTTGTAAAGAAAGTTTGTCTTTTAAAAATGAATGCAATGTTTGTATAATGTATCATATAGAGGTCAAATACCTCGCGATGTAATCAATTATTGTGAATCGTTTATAATGTATATGAACGGGTCCTTTCAGTTAAAATGATGGAAATGAATGTTTATGATAAACTAATGAACTCACCAACCTTTTGGTTGACACTTAAAGCATGTTTATTCTCAGGTATGAAAGAAATCTTCCGCTGTGCATTTGCTCATATTAGAGATATTACTTGGAGTCATTCATGACATATTTCAAAAGACGTTGCATTAGAGTCGTCGAGTTCATCAAGATTATTACTACGTCAATTATAGTTGGTTATATTATGAAATGGTATGCATGCCGTCAACTGTCGATGTAACGAAAGTTTGTCTTTTAAAAACGAATGCAATGTTTGTAAAATGTATCATATAGAGGTCAAGTACCTCGCGATGTAACCAAATGTAATGTATTCGTCTAGATGGATTAGGACGGGTCATGAAAACGTTCAGGTTGTCTTTTCTTTAGAACTGGGGGGTGTACAATTTGTAAAATCCCGGGTCCCGGATCCGACCATTCAGACCGATGGGGGAGAGGAAGAATGTGTTTGGAATACGTATTTATGTATGTTTGAGAGGTGAACCAATGTGATACATAACAACTAATATCCTCCACTCCGAAGAGTCGTGCTGATGCAATCACATGACTGCAAGGTGTACCTGATAATTGCCATTGACCACATGAATAAGTTTTATCTTGTAGATTAACAAACCCATTTTTTCGTCCATCATGTACCTCTATTAGATCATTTGTCGATGGAAATGCTCGCCATCTTCTTGATTTGTCCGTCCTCTTGGCTAGTTTACGTTCAACATATGGAGTAACCGGTGAAGTAAGACTAACTGATTTGTTGCGATGTTTGAAATACCAATCCTGTATTGAACAACGAAAAAATTCCAACAACATGCAAACGGGTAGTTTACGAGCATGTCTTGATAGAGAGTTTATAGACTCTACACTGTTGCTTGTAAGGTATGAATACCTAATATGAGTAGATTGACTTCTGGACCATCTATTGATACCATCCTCACATAGCACTTTATAAGACGCTTTCAATCTCCTTCGAAATACATCAAAATGATCCTGAAAATCCGACGCACGGTAAGCCTTAACCATTTTTCAATAGTGCCATTCGAAGAATTTCATATTGTTGGATTTAGTTTTGATGTTCATGAATAAATGACGTGCTCAATGAGCGTGAAACGCTTCCGGAAACACATTTGCAATGCCGTGTGCTATTGAAGCAGCACGATCAGAAATAAAAGTAATCTCTGACATACGATCAACCATACCATAACTCATTAAATGATCTCTTAGGTTGCCAAAAAACCATGACCAAACACTGTTTGTCTGACCTTCACCAATTTCATAAGCCAATGGCAAAATTTCATTATTGCCATCCATCGCAACAGCAACCAAATTAGTACCCAGGTACCCACCCTTTAAATGTGCAGCATCGACGATGATTATCGGGCGGACATGTTGCACAAATGATCGAATCTGCATGAAATTTTCACAGTAAATCAAATATTATCAATGATTTCTCATACACCAGGCGCAAGGCGCAAGACACATTCTTTTGTCTTGCACCCACTAAGCGCAAGTCAATCCTTGCGTCCTTGCGTCTTTACTGCCAGGCGCAAGGTGTGACTTGCGTCTTTGCATACCCGTAGGCGCAAAGTGAATCTTGCGTCCTTGCGTATGGTGTACATATTTTAATTGGTTTTTGCTAATATATATTTACTTACAACTACGCCAATGGACATGTAACACATCACAAATCTATTTTCTTTGTCGGTAACCAAATTGGTGATGGTTCCCGGGTTGTGGATCTTAAGGTTATGAAGGTAAATTGGAAGCATTCTAAAGGAGTCGTCAATACTGCCACGTAACATCTCTATTGCTTGACACTTGGCCTTCCATGCTTGATTGTATGATATGCTCACTCTAAACCGATTGGCTACATCATCACGTATATCTTTTGGTTTATACTATCGATTTGCAGCCTTGAACGAATCCATAAGAATACTACCCAAAACCTTTTTGGTAGCATGTTTATTGTTTCCCATAATTTGTGTGCGTGAGCATGTATGTACGTCATGCAACTTCTTAACCATAAAGTTTTCAGTGTGTCTTATTTTGTATGCACTACATTTCCACTCACAATTTGGCAACACACATTTAGCGGTGTACCGAGATTTGTCCGACTTTACAGGCTTTATTTGAAAGTTTTCTTCAAGGCATTTTGTAAATAGCTGGTTTAGGAATTCTTCCTTGTTCGAAAACGTTTGACGAACTTTGACCAAATCAGATACCTGATACGTGGTTGGAATTGGGGTCGTAAATTCTGGGTTTTCTTCATCTTGCTGACTGTGTAGAGTTGGCATATTCCAGAATAAATCTTGTTTTTCTTCATCTTCTTCATCTTCATCTCCCTCGTCACTTGCTTCATCCGATTCACTAGACGCAACAACAGGTATAAACGGGTTCTCTATTTTTTTTATTTTACACACGTTCTCGGCGCTATGGTTGAAGAAATCAAATTCTTCTGTGTTTGGAGGTGGTATTTCAGCCTGTTCTTCTTCCAAATGGTGTGTTTCGAGGTTTGGTTCGGAATTGTGTATTTCAGCCTGTTCTTCTTGCAGATGGTGTGTTTGTTTGTTTGGTTGAGACTCGAGTATTCGGAGGTTTTGTTGGAGATGGTGTGTTTGTGGATTTTGTTGGGGCTGGAGTGTTTCTAGGTTTTGTTGGAGATGGTGTGTTTGTGGATTTGGTTGGGGTTGAAGCATTCTTACTTTGTCGACAACATAAATATCAATAGGCTCGTTTGAGACAGCGTGTTTTAAAAACTCAAAAAAATCTTCATGATCATCAGTAATATCAAAAATATGATTATTATCAATATATCTCAGCGAAACAGGTGCATTAGGTGGCAAATCAATTTTTTTAAGAATTTTTCTTAACAATACTCTTCGATTTATTGATTTTTGTGGAGCAAGTGGTAGTTTTAATCTGGTTCTAAAATAATCAAGAGGCAGATACATAGGTATGTTGTTAACAAATTCAAAATTACCCCCACAACATACATGAACAACAAATGCTTCATCATTACTACAGCTCATTAATACACAAATTAGTGAAAAAAATTAGATAAAAGTGTACCTTAACGATGCTCTAATGACATGATCTATTTGGAAATGAAGTGAAATGAAATTGGTTATCTGGAGTTCTAGCCTCAATAAATACACAGGTACAAAATCTTATCCGTAAAGGTACAAAAAATCTAACAAAATCTTATCCAGAAATCAGAAAAAATCCATCTTGATAAGGCGCAAGGCCGCAAGGACGCAAGTCATGAACCTTGCGCCTTGCGTTTGTACGCAAGGGCGCAAGTCGCAAGGTCGCAAGGACTAATGATCCTTGCGCCTTGCGCGGGCAAATTCTCAAATTTTTTTTTTTTAGGGTTCCAGCTCAGAAAGGGGTAATAAAATGGGCAAATAGGTGATAAGCTTTTTTTTTTTTTTTTTTTTTTTTTTTTTTTTTTATGTCCATCTCAACAAGATTGATTCTAGCCAATATATATAAGTAGTTGTGGAGCCCTCGCTTCGTGCCGGGGCTCCGTTTTGAATGCGAGTTAAAAAAAAGTCTTGATCTATTGTGTAAGAAAGAATTTTTTTCGACATCTAACATTGAAGGGTTGTTCCTTTTGTGAAAGTTGCTTCTTTTAGCGTTGGTTGTTTTTTTTTTAAGTTATATTGATCTATTTTGTAAAAAAAAATGTTTTTCGACATCTTTTGGTAGCATTGAAGGGTTGTTCCTTTTATGAAAGTTGCTTCCTTTATCCTTGAGAAAAAAAAAGTTGGTTGATTTTTTGGTAAAAAGATTTTTTTGGACATCTTTTGGTAACATTGAAGGGTTGGTTCTTTTATGAGAGTTGTTTCTTTTATCGTTGAAGACAAAAAAAAAAAGTGAAATGTCGAAAATACCCCTGATTACTATTGGTGAATAGTGATAGACTCCAAAGTCGGCCTAGATAAAAAATGCGTATATTCTCGTTTTCAATATTCATATATATAGAAAGATATATTATAATATTTAAAACCGTTTCCTTTTATTATACGAAGTTGACTTACAAGAAAAAATAATTATAAACCTTGTTTTAGTCATGAACGTAAGCAACAATAGCCCATATCCTTTTTAATTGAAAATCGACATTTCCATTATCTATGATAAATTAATTACACAACTAATTAATTAAATCAAAATTAAATATTTTAATTTTTTTCGTTACTTGAGTAATATATATATATATATATATATATATATATATATATATATATATATATATATATATATATATATATATATACATATATATACATATACATACATCATATAGATGTATCTTTTGACGTGTAAGTGTATATATGTGTGAACCCGAACACTCAAATGAATTTAGCCATATAATTATATGTTGTACCTTGCACACAAATCCTACAGATGTCGATATCTAATTCTCTCATTTATCACTCAGACATGTGGCTAAATCCAATTTAAATCGAGTAGGAGAGTCATGCGTTGAGATTGATGAGTTTGTTTGTGATTCTGGTTGTATGAAAGACAACTTCCCATTTAATTATTCGGGTCTTTCTATGGGTGATCGTTTAAAAAATTTATCACAATGAAAAGCGAATATAATTTTCATTAGTGGATACACGCTTGTAAAGGCAATTTAGGGGAGCATGTGTATATATTACTTGTCACTATTCAAATGCCTACAAATGGTGATTTAGGATCTTGAAAACATTGGGGCGGTGTTATTTGCTAGGCAGCTATGATGGTGTTTACAAGATGTATTGGGTTAAATGGGAGTATATTTTGACCTCTTTTAGTCAAGGAGGCTTGCCTTAATTCAATTTAGTAGTGATCTTCAAGTGGATATGACATTTGGTTTCTACCCCTAATGCTATTTGGGCTAATGTGATTAACCTATACATGGTCGATTATTCAGGGTCGTCTCAACAATTTAAAAGGCCTAGACGAAAATAAAACTGGACCCATATATACGTTAAGTTTTTTTACTACGAATAAAAATTTAATACTCTAATTTATCTATTTATTTACTTACATTGTATTTAACTATTAAAAACAAGGTATTTTAACTTTAATTGATAATTTTTTATTTGATTTAATTAAATATATTGAGAAAAATATTTACATGTTCAAAATTTTGAGTCCTTTCAAATTTTTAAACCCTAGGCGGTTGTCTATCTTGCTTATGCTTGAAGACACCTCGACAACTAGTAGGGCTTGATGGCATCCACATTGTACATGTATTTGGGCCACCATCATGTCGACATATTAGAAAGCCAAAGACGTAGATATAAATCCTTCAAATGTTCTTGCGTATAAAAGTACGTTCTGGTTAAGAACTCGGTTGAAAGTTTTTGAGGAGTTCTTGAGAACTTAGGGAGAACTCGAATATTAAGTATCGTTGACTTTTTACTATATATAAAGCATGTACATATCCGTCACATGTCACTACCAGATTCAATATGACACGTGTCACAACCTCAAAAATCACATTATTTTAAAATTAATCCATTAGAATATTACTCCATCCGTCCCAAATCTATTGTCCTCGGATAAAAACACGCAGTTTTAGGAAATCTCACTAACTTTATTCTTCACCAATAATATATTTTCTCTCTCTCCTGATTAACCTCTTTTGATTAGTTGAAAAAGAATCTAGACAATTAATTTGGGACATCCAAAATGAAATAATGAACAATAGATTTGAGACGGGGGGAGTATAAATATATTATCTCACTTATCGAAAAACATTTACTCCTTAAAATCCGAAATCTATTTGTGAGGTTATGTTTCGTATAAATTTTTTATTTAATCTATGTTTGGATACTAAATACTACGATGTAAATATTATGGAGCACTTCAAACAACTGAAAAAGTGTGTGCACGAAGAAAACACGTTACTTGTATGGGACAAATCAATTAACAAAAGTTCAGACAAAACAACAATAACAAAACCCAATACCACATAAGTGGTGTATGGGGGAGGTGTGATGTAGACAATCCTTCCCTATCCGAGAATAAAGTCAATTTTCCACCTAGAGTGAAAACACTCTCAAAAGTAGAGAAAATCATCTCTCTCTCTCTATTCGACGGATAGAGAGATTGCTTCCGAGTGGACCTCCGGCCAATAAGTAGGAAATTTTTTTTTAAAAAATAAAATAAAATAAAAAATAAAATTGAGACGCTATGAAAATGGTAAAATCAAATTTTCATGGGTTTTAAATCCTGCCTGAAATTTAATTTAGGCTCTAAGAGTCAGTCAAGTCGTTAATAAATCGACGCTTGCTGTTAACTCAATAACTAGAGCCCAAAAAGTTCAGACAAAACATTATCAATAAATGACACCAATGATGTGTGAGTATTACTATTATTATATCATATATTCTTTATTTCTTAATAATACAACTATTACTTTGATTATATCTGTTATTTGATTATATTTGTTATCGTATATTTGATTTGTTGCTATACGGTCTATATAGAATATAGAGACCACACGATTTGATATGTTTCAATCATTATCAACTATTTGTAGACTATTTAAAACGTTTCATATGTATGATATGTTTGATATGACGATATTAGTAAGGTTGTTGGAGCTATCGTCAATTGTGAAAATGTATATTTTACAACTTCTGCTCACCAGACGAACTTAAATCTATGTGTTAATATTAAATATTAATGTTTTCGATACAAATGTTATTAGTAATAAATGTATTTCTCATTGTAATTGTATTATTATACATTTAATAAATATCAATATTAACGTTATCATATACTAATTTATACAGTTGTTGTGCAACGTACAAACTCATGATAGTATTCAATATTAATGCTTTCAATATAAATTATAGACTTTTTTGCTAAGTTGACCCCTCTATTATACACCAAATCGCTACCTTGGTCCCTCGGTTTTTAATTTGGCAATCAGCGTCCCCTAATTATTTTAATTTTGCAATTCGAGTTCCTCCGTCAAATTTCTGTTAAAAAGGTCCGTTAACCCTTGTCATGTGCAATGCATGTGAGAATAAAATTGTCTTTTTACTCTTGGCTTCACTAAAAACAAGGGACCACTGGCGCAAAAATATCTTATAATTATATATTTTTAATTTATACCCCCAAGTCCTATTTTTTGTCACTGAACGATTTAATACTCTCTGTATTATTCTCAGTTCCAGTTTCTAATCTTTCTTCACCCATTAAAGAATCTTGTGACTTGTTATACAAATTCGGATTGATGTTCAATAGCTTCTTTATACTATCAATTGCAGGATCTATTATATCCAACACGCCAGTCACCCACGAAGCGTCATCGATCACTTTCGTACGCTGTTCCACATAACAAACAAATATTAGCACTTAATATTGTTAATTGTTAATAAAAAGATAAATACAAAAAGATGAAATATAATATAAAATAAAATACCTGTTGAAAATAAAGGTTTCGAATTTCTTCAGCACGTATGGAGTTTCCTTCATCTTCTTCAAGTGATGCCCATGTCATCCATGTTACATAGCTTTGTGAGTTTATGTTAAGTGATGATCTGAATAGTCTTCTTGCAGCTGATAAATTACCCGCTCGCTGTTCCAGTACACCCCAAGCCTGAATATATAAAAATATTATTAATCATGTTGTACAAATATTATATACAATCTCTACATGAAAAACGCTAAAAATCATCATTAGAATACTAGACTATCATCAATTGAACCTAAAACTCACGATAAGCCACGAATCAAAATGTTGGCCAAATATCTCAAATCGTTGACTTTCAGATCTAAGCATCTGAGATAATTCTCTGTATGATTTGATGATTAACAAAGCATGAACAAGCTGTTAGGAATCCAAAGTTATGCTCAATTCAATCTGAGATGTAGCCAATAACTCTAAACTGATCGATTTTGGTAGTTTTCGGTTAAGACATGAACACGAGATCAGTAACTATGAATCGTTGTTGACCTAAATTAATCAATCACTAAGTTTCGGATTTAGTTCTAGGATAACTTTTCTGTTCATAATTTATAGTTCTAGTAATCAAATGATGATATGTGTTTCTGAAGTTCATTTGACGAACACTAACTAAATTCGTACAGTAGCAGTTTGATGAAATTAGAACATGTATTAGGGAAGAAAAGAATGTACCATCTTGGAGTCAAATCGTTCAGTGACAAAAAATAGGACTTGGGGTATAAATTAAAAAATAAAAATTTTAAGTATTTTTTGCGCTGGTGGTCCCTTGTTTGTAGTGATTAAAAGAGTAAAAAAACGATTATACCCTCACATGCATTGCACATGACAAGGGTTAACGGACCTTTTTAACAGAAATTTGACGGATGGACTCGAATTGCAAAATTAAAATAATTAAGGGACGCTGATTGCCAAATTAAAAATCGGGGACCAAAGTAGCGATTTGAGGTATAATAGAGGGACCAACTGAGCAAAAAAGTTTAAATTATATCATAAATGAGGTTTTCATTGTAATTGTATTATATATTTGATAAAATATCAACACTAACGTTATCGTATACTAATTTATACAACTGCCATGTAACGTGTTAGGAATTTAGAAGGCCCCAAAAAGACAAGTGACATAAACCAATCACCTAGCCAAGAACGATAAACGAATAATAAAGCATAAATAAATAAACGACAGGAGATTTAACGTGGTTATATCCCAACTTCAAAACACGGAGAAGGGTTTACTCCACGGGTGCAAACCAAAGATTTTTCACTATATTTTTCGTGCACATTCTTATGGGTTACATTATTTATAGGCAAAAACAAACAAGGAAACAACTTTGGGACAAGTTTCCTTAATCCAGAAACTTCTGGCCGACCAGCTCTCGCGATCGCGACCTCTTCCTCTTTGTTTTTCTCGCGTTCGCGAAGTCAGCAGCAGCAACACTTGTTTTCTTGTTTAATTCTTCTTCGCACTCAACAATCTCCCACTCGATGGAGACAATAAACAACATTCGCCAACCCGTCAACTATGTTCCTTTAACACCCTACAATAACTCCAGATTAGCTGATTGCCAACTCCTTTTGATACCTCCAAGTAAGCTGCCCGAATCACGCCGCACTTCACCGGATAACCTCCGAGCAAACGAAGTATTCCGACACCACAAAACACCGCTGAGCGATAATCCAATCTCTTAGTTACTAGCTTGGGCATCTCGGTTTCTGCACCACCATCTCTAACACGAAGATCATTTTCTTACACTAGAAGACTAATTGAAGTACGCGACACTTCAATTATAGAATTCTTCCATGAGAAAAACACTGCCTCATTGATCAATCTAGACATGTCCAATCATGAACCCACATGTAAATGATAGGATTTCACCGTCTATCTATGATTTTCTTTCCCAGCAATCAGAAAATCCAACAGACGCCCTCGTAAGACTCCAGTGAGAACGCAGTCACAACCTCGAAATCTACCACCTTTTCAACTTTCCGCTTTCTCGTTGGTACACTGACCTCCTCATAGCTATGAATTTCAAAAACCCTATCTTATCACCCAAGCACGCTCTCACTGTACGTGTAAGAACTAAAACCACGACTACTCAAGAAGAAACTTGGTTCGTACCACAAGTCGGTCGCAAATTTCTTTGCCATCGGAGAGTAAGACAAGTATTCGAAGCCCTAGTGTTACCCGGAATCATGACACTAATCTTGAGAACATTGGAGAACAATTTCACATAATCATCTCCACTAGTCGATTAAATCCCACTAGCTCGATAACCATCCGTCGGTTACCAAACTAACACCGAGTTTTCGACACCCTCAATGATCATAGAATGCTCAAGTTCTGGGACTTACATGATTATCCGCCCCTCTTCCATCACCAAAAGACTTCTAATTGATCACCCTCGAAGAAAAACCGCTCCCATTGTTTAAACATCAACCAAACCCGAGCAATCATCGAACACGTTCTATCCGACACTATTCGACAACCAATTACCATTAGTGACTAGGAACTCTAATCCTCCCGCATATTCCATAAACCCTGAAATATTAAACAAACACCATTGGTCATCCCGTTTCCAAACTGCAAGCACCATTGGTCTAATAATTTTTTTCATAAAAAGTAATAAAAATTAAAAAACCACAAAAAAAAAATAAAAAACTCAAAAACTCAAAAATAAAAAATAATAAAAAAGTAAAAAAAACACAAAATAAAATATAATAATATAAAACAAGAAAATATATATCATCAATTTTTTTAAAAAAATGGGTCTCGATCCGACGCCGTTCGACTCATGATCCATTTTAACCCAAACTCGATTTAATCTCCACCAAACCCGACCCATTTTCCAAGTAGCCACAAACAATTCATCTACACCACAACTTCCCTGCCATAGCCATCGCAAATACACTTTCACATCCATGACAACCTTCATCGCAATGCCCACTTTTAAATCATTAGTGACGAACAATCAGATCTGATCTGCAATTCGGGATTAACATTAAACTTTATACACCACCAACACATATTTTGGGATTAACAACGGCTGGTGACAGAATTATTAACCACTTAAGAGGAATACCACTATGGAATCACATTGCATAGGAGAGAGAATGTGTGAGAGAGAAAAACAAGAGAGAGAAAGTGTGAGGCACGAGGGGGTGAGGCACGGTACGTCTAGGGCAGGTTCGGATGGAGTACGAGGGCAGTACAACGGTAACTATGGGGGCAACGGTAATGGGTGGTCTTACCGAAATCGATTGACTTCGTTCATGTTCTTCAATTTTCCGGAAGATTTGAAGGTTGTTGATTTTTGGAAGATTTTCAAACAATATGGTATGGTTAGGGATGTCTATATTGTTGGAAGAAGATTACATAATGGAAAGTAGTTTGCGTTCGTTCGCTTTGCAGATGTAGTAGACAGCTCATGTTTGTTAAAATCATTGGAATCCATTAAGTTTAATGGGATAAAGATCAAAAATCTTTAAGGCTACAGTGAGGGCTCCTAAGCAACCTGACATGAATCAGCCCAAATCATCTCCCCAGATCAATACTAGACCCGGTTTTAATGCAAACAGGTTTCAAGATGGTCGTTCTTTCTCTGATGTGTTGGGTCCTAAATAAAATGATCTTAGGGAGAAACTCAATTTAATCAGGCGAAATCATGGAGGTTCAAAAACTGAGAAGAAGATGAGTGAGAAAATGGTAGAAATAAGGGAAGATCAGTTTCAAAATAATAACGAGATTGATATGGCCAAAACGGACGGGTTTATTTCGTGCGATGTCGTCAGGTCGCAGCGCGTCAGAGTCAGCCACCAAGAGGGAAGTACTTGTTTTAAATTTATATATAGCGGGGCCTAAATCGTACTACTCCTTATTATGAGTAAGGGAAGTATGATATAGAGTCGTATTTTTGAGATATCAGTAGAATCGAACATATATCTAAAACTTAAGATAATTCTAAGGTGCAGGAGTAGTGGGTGATTACCTAATTTTAAGTTTTCTAAATAGTGTAAAGTAAATACGATAAAATTTGTAATTCAGATAAGGCTCAAACAAGTGCATGCTATGATTTCATCAGTTACTTTGCCGGTATTATGGAGTGCTGGCTCATGGATAGGCAGTGACCTTGTATTTACTACACTAGTCCTAAATGTAGAGACCCGTCCTAATCTATCCGGACGAAGTCCATATCGATTATAAACGATTCACAACAATTGATTACATCGCGAGGTACTCGACCTCTATATGATACATTTTACAAACATTGCATTCGTTTTTGAAACGACAATCTTTCATTACATCGAAAGTTGACAGGCATGCATACTATTTCATAATATATTTAAACTATAAATGACTTGATAAAAATCTTGATGAACTCGATGACTCAAATGCAACGTCTTTTGAAATATGCCATGAATGATTCCAAGTAATGTCTCTAAAATGAGCAAATGCACAGCGGAAGATTTCTTTCATACCTGAGAATAAACATACTTTAAAGTGTCAACCAAAAGGTTGGTGAGTTCATTAGTTTATCATAAATAATCATTTCAGATAGTATAATAGACCACAAGATTTTATTTTCATAAACATCATTCTCGTATCAGGCATTTCGTAAACTGCATAGAGATAAAAATAATTCATATGGATTGAACACCTGGTAACCGACGTTAACTTAATGCATAGAATATCCCCAAAACAGAACCTCTCGTCTGTATAATAATCTCGATGTACTAAAGCATTCGTACCCCGAATGGGACTTGTCAAGATCCATAGATCTATCTTTAGGATTCGCGTCAATCAAGGGCCATTTCCCTAAATTCTTAGGTTACCAGACTTGAAGGGCGATATTCGGTTTAATAATCCAACCATAGAATGTAATTTTAAGTACTTGTATCTATTTCGTAAAACATTTATAAAAGTAGCGCATGTATTCTCAGTCCCAAAAATATATATTGCAAAAGCATTTAAAAAGGGAGCAAATAAAACTCACAATACAGTATTTTGTAGTAAAAATACATATGACGACATTGAACAATGCAGGGTTGGCCTCGGATTCACGAACCTATATCCAGTATATTTATTAACACACATATACTAACATTTAAACAAATTTGTGTTAATAATTTATACGTTATATTAATAAATACATGAATTATATCTATTTTATATAATTTAAATAATTAATATTTATATAACAGATTATTATTAAAGTATTTAATTAGGATATAATATATATGTTATTTATTACAAATATTATGTATTAATATATAAAATATTATATAATATCTTAAAATTAATATTTATATATATGGTTCAATTAAAATATATTTATATATTATTTGTATCTTAATTATATTAACATTTTATTGAAACAGAATAGTATCTAATTTTAATATAAATGTAAAATATATATTTTTTTATAAATGTCATTTAATTTATAAACAATACTAAAATAATGATACTAATAATAATAATAATAATGATAATAATATTGGTACTAATAATAATAATAATAATAATAATAATAATAATAATAATAATAATAAATAATAATAATAATAATAATAATAATAATAATAATAATAATAATAATAATAATAATAATAATAATAATAATAATAATAATAATAATAATAACAATAATAATAATAATAATAATAATAATAATAATAATAATAATAATAATAATAATAATAATAATAATAATAATAATAATAATCCTCCATACCTAATAAAAGAGTGGGATCCCTTTGGTTGTAGGCTGAAACAGATCGGGTTAGCAGAACATACGAAGGAGGAAAAAAAATCAAGTGTTCTTCGATTCATCCATGAATTCAATCAAGCAAATATCATAAATGTTTAGGAGGTCATCGATTCATCCTCATCATCGTTCGCAGTCATCATCAATCTTCACTGCCTTCGTTAATCGTCATTCCTCCCTCAATCAGTCATGTAATTGAAATGTCCCGTTCTTATTGATTAAAAACGTTCCATATTAATTGATTTCGTTGCGAGGTTTTGACCTCTATATGAGACGTTTTTCAAAGACTGCATTCATTTTTAAAACAAACCATAACCTTTATTTCATAAATAAAGGTTTAAAAAGCTTTACGTAGATTATCAAATAATGATAATCTAAAATATCCTGTTTACACACCATTACATAATGGTTTACAATACAAATATGTTACATCGAAATCAGTTTCTTGAATGCAGTTTTTACACAATATCATACAAACATGGACTCCAAATCTTGTCCTTATTTTAGTATGCAACAGCGGAAGCTCTTAGTATTCACCTGAGAATAAACATGCTTTAAATGTCAACAAAAATGTTGGTGAGTTATAGGTTTAACCTATATATATCAGATCGTAACAATAGACCACAAGATTTCATATTTCAATACACATCCCATACATAGAGATAAAAATCATTCATATGGTGAACACCTGGTAACTGACATTAACAAGATGCATATATAAGAATATCCCCATCATTCCGGGACACCCTTCGGATATGATATAAATTTCGAAGTACTAAAGCATCCGGTACTTTGGATGGGGTTTGTTAGGCCCAATAGATCTATCTTTAGAATTCGCGTCAATTAGGGTGTCTGTTCCCTAATTCTTAGATTACCAGACTTAATAAAAAGGGGCATATTCAATTTCGATAATTCAACCATAGAATGTAGTTTCACGTACTTGTGTCTATTTTGTAAATCATTTATAAAACCTGCATGTATTCTCATCCCAAAAATATTAGATTTTAAAAGTGGGACTATAACTCACTTTCACAGATTTTTACTTCGTCGGGAAGTAAGACTTGGCCACTGGTTGATTCACGAACCTATAACAATATATACATATATATCAAAGTATGTTCAAAATATATTTACAATACTTTTAATATATTTTGATGTTTTAAGTTTATTAAGTCAGCTGTCCTCGTTAGTAACCTACAACTAGTTGTCCACAGTTAGATGTACAGAAATAAATCGAAAAATATTATCTTGAATCAATCCACGACCCAGTGTATACGTATCTCAGTATTGATCACAACTCAAACTATATATATTTTGGAATCAACCTCAACCCTGTATAGCTAACTCCAATATTCACATATAGAGTGTCTATGGTTGTTCCGAAATATATATAGATGTGTCGACATGATAGGTCAAAATATTGTATACGTGTCTATGGTATCTCAAGATTACATAATATACAATACAAGTTGATTAAGTTATGGTTGGAATAGATTTGTTACCAATTTTCACGTAGCTAAAATGAGAAAAATTATCCAATCTTGTTTAACCCATAACTTCTTCATTTTAAATCCGTTTTGAGTGAATCAAATTGCTATGGTTTCATATTGAACTCTATTTTATGAATCTAAACATAAAAAGTATAGGTTTATAGTCGGAAAAATAAGTTACAAGTCATTTTTGTAAAGGTAGTCATTTCAGTCGAAAGCACGACGTCTAGATGACCATTTTAGAAAACATACTTCCACTTTGAGTTTAACCATAATTTTTGGATATAGTTTCATGTTCATAATAAAAATCATTTTCCCAGAATAACAACTTTTAAATCAAAGTTTATCATAGCTTTTAATTAACTAACCCAAAACAGCCCGCGGTGTTACTACGAAAGCGTAAATCCGATTTTACGGTATTTTTCGTGTTTCCAGGTTTTAAATCATTAAGTTAGCATATCATATAGATATAGAACATGTGTTTAGTTAATTTTAAAAGTCAAGTTAGAAGGATTAACTTTTATTTGCGAACAAGTTTAGAATTAACTAAACTATGTTCTAGTGATTACAAGTTTAAACCTTCGAATAAGATAGCTTTATATGTATGAATCGAATGATGTTATGAACATCATTACTACCTCAAGTTTCTTGGATAAACCTACTGGAAATGATAAAAATAGATCTAGCTTCAAAGGATCCTTGGATGGCTTGAAAGTTCTTGAAGCAGAATCATGACACGAAAACAATTTCAAGTAAGATTTCCACTCGAAATAAGATTGTTATAGTTATAGAAATTGAATTAAAGTTTGAATATGATTATTACCTTGTATTAGAAAGATAACCTACTGTAAGTAACAAAGGTTTCTTGATCTTGGATGATTACTTGGAATGGATTTAGAAAACTTGGAAGTAAACTTGCAATCTTGGAAGTATTCTTGATTTTATGAAACTAGAACTTTTGGAATTTATGAAGAACACTTAGAACTTGAAGATAGAACTTGAGAGAGATCAATTAGATGAAGAAAATTGAAGAATGAAAGTGTTTGTAGGTGTTTTTGGTCGTTGGTGTATGGATTAGATATAAAGGATATGTAATTTTCTTTTCATGTAAATAAGTCATGAATGATTACTCATATTTTTGTAATTTTATGAGATATTTCATGCTAGTTGCCAAATTATGGTTCCCACATGTGTTAGGTGACTCACATGGGCTGCTAAGAGCTGATCATTGGAGTGTATATACCAATAGTACATACATCTAAAAGCTGTGTATTGTACGAGTACGAATACGGGTGCATACGAGTAGAATTGTTGATGAAACTGAACGAGGATGTAATTGTAAGCATTTTTGTTAAGTAGAAGTATTTTGATAAGTGTTTTGAAGTCTTTCAAAAGTGTATGAATACATATTAAAACACTACCTGTATATAAATTTTAACTGAGTCGTTAAGTCATCGTTAGTCGTTACATGTAAATGTTGTTTTGAAACCTTTAGGTTAACGATCTTGTTGAATGTTGTTAACCCATTATTTATTATAACAAATGAGATGTTAAATTGTTATATTATCATGATATTATGATATATAATATATCTTAGTATGATATATATACAGTTAAATGTCGTTACAACGATAATCGTTACATATATGTCTCGTTTCGAGGTCATTAAGTTAGTAGTCTTATTTTTACATATGTATTTCATTGTTAATACACTTAATAATATATTTACTTATCATTTAACATAATTAACCAAGTGTATCAATATCTTAATATGATTCATATGTACCTAGTAAGACGTTGTTATAACGATAATCGTTATATATATCGTTTTCGAGTTTCTTAAATTAATAGTCTCATTTTTATGTATATAACTCATTGTTAAAATACCTAATGAGATACATACTTATAATAAAATCATGTTAACTATATATATATAACCATATATATGTCATCGTATAGTTTTTACAAGTTTTAACGTTCGTGAATCACCGGTCAACTTGGGTGGTCAATTGTCTATATGAAACTTATTTCAATTAATCAAGTCTTAACAAGTTTGATTGCTTAACATGTTGGAAACACTTAATCATGTAAATAACAATTTCATTTAATATATATATATAAACATGGAAAAGTTCGGGTCACTACAGTACCTACCCGTTAAATAAATTTCGTCCCGAAAATTTAAGCAGTTGGAGGTGTTGACGTATCTTCTGGAAATAAATGCGGGTATTTCTTCTTCATCTGATCTTCACGCTCCCAGGTGAACTCGGGTCCTCTACGAGCATTCCATCGAACCTTAACAATCGGTATCTTGTTTTGTTTAAGTCTCTTAACCTCACGATCCATTATTTCGACGGGCTCTTCAATGAATTGAAGTTTTTCATTGATTTGGATTTCGTCCAACGGAATAGTGAGATCTTCTTTAGCAAAACATTTCTTCAAATTTGAGACGTGGAAAGTGTTATGTACAGCCGCGAGTTGTTGAGGTAGCTCCAGTTGGTAAGCTACTGGTCTGACACCATCTATAATCTTGAATGGTCCAATGTACCTTGGATTTAGTTTCCCCCGTTTACCAAATCGAACAACGCCTTTCCAAGGTGAAACCTTAAGCATGACCATTTCTCCAATTTCAAACTCTATATCTTTTCTTTTACTGTCCGCGTAGCTCTTTTGTCGACTCTGGGCGGTTTTCGATCTTTGTTGAATTTGGATGATTTTCTCGGTAGTTTCTTGTATTATATCCAGACCCGTAATCTGTCTATCCCCCACTTCACTCCAACAAATCGGAGACCTGCACTTTCTACCATAAAGTGCTTCAAACGGCGCCATCTCAATGCTTGAATGGTAGCTGTTGTTGTAGGAAAATTCTGCTAACGGTAGATGTCGATCCCAACTGTTTCCGAAATCAATAACACAAGCTCGTAGCATGTCTTCAAGCATTTGTATCGTCCTTTCGCTCTGCCCATCAGTTTGTGGATGATAGGCAGTACTCATGTCTAGACGAGTTCCCAATGCTTGCTGTAATGTCTGCCAGAATCTTGAAATAAATCTGCCATCCCTATCAGAGATAATAGAGATTGGTATTCCATGTCTGGAGACGACTTCCTTCAAATACAGTCGTGCTAACTTCTCCATCTTGTCATCTTCTCTTATTGGCAGGAAGTGTGCTGACTTGGTGAGACGATCAACTATTACCCAAATAGTATCATAACCACTTACAGTCCTTGGCAATTTAGTAATGAAATCCATGGTAATGTTTTCCCATTTCCATTCCGGGATTTCAGGTTGTTGTAGTAGACCTGATGGTTTCTGATGTTCAGCTTTGACCTTAGAACACGTCAAACATTCTCCTACATATTTAGCAATATCGGCTTTCATACCTGGCCACCAAAAATGATTCTTAAGATCCTTGTACATCTTCCCCGTTCCAGGATGTATTGAGTATCTGGTTTTATGAGCTTCTCTAAGTACCATTTCTCTCATATCTCTAAATTTTGGTACCCAAATTCTTTCAGCCCTATACCGGGTTCCGTCTTCCCGAATATTAAGATGCTTCTTCGATCCTTTGGGTATTTCATCCTTTAAATTTCCCTCTTTTAAAACTCCTTGTTGCGCCTCCTTTATTTGAGTAGTAAGGTTAGTGTAAATCATTATATTCACATATTTTACTCGAATGGGTTCTCTGTCCTTTCTGCTCAAGGCATCGGCTACCACATTTGCCTTCCCAGGGTAGTAACGAATCTCAAAGTCGTAATCATTCAACAATTCAATCCACCTACGCTGCCTCATATTCAGTTGTTTCTAATTAAATATGTGTTGAAGACTTTTGTGGTCGGTATATATAATACTTTTGACCCCATATAAGTAGTGCCTCCAAGTCTTTAATGCAAAAACAACCGCGCCTAATTCCAAATCATGCGTCGTATAATTTTGCTCGTGAATCTTCAATTGTCTAGACGCATAAGCAATCACCTTCGTTCGTTGCATTAATACACAACCGAGACCTTGCTTTGATGCGTCACAATAAATCACAAAATCATCATTCCCTTCAGGCAATGACAATATAGGTGCCGTAGTTAGCTTTTTCTTCAATAATTGAAACACCTCCTCTTGTTCATCCTTCCATTCAAATTTCTTCCCTTTATGCGTTAATGCAGTCAAGGGTTTTGCTATTTTGGAGAAATCTTGGATGAATCTTCTGTAGTAACCAGCCAATCCTAAAAATTGACGTATATGCTTCAGAGTTTTTGGGGTTTCCCACTTTTCAACGGTTTCGATCTTTGCCGGGTCCACCTGGATACCTTCTTTGTTCACTATGTGACTGAGGAATTGAACTTCTTCCAACCAAAATGCACACTTTGAAAACTTAGCGTACAGTTTTTCTTTCCTCAATACTTCTAGCACTTTTCTCAAATGTTCTTCGTGCTCTTGATCATTCTTTGAGTAAATAAGTATGTCATCGATGAAAACAATGACAAACTTGTCAAGATATGGCCCACACACTCGGTTCATAAGGTCCATGAACACAGCTGGTGCGTTAGTCAATCCAAACGGCATAACCATAAACTCGTAATGACCATAACGCGTCCTAAAAGCAGTTTTTGGAATATCATCCTCCTTTACTCGCATTTGATGATATCCAGAACGTAAATCGATATTCGAATAAACCGACGAGCCTTGTAGTTGATCAAATAAGTCGTCAATTCTCGGTAGTGGATAACGGTTTTTGATGGTAAGTTTGTTCAACTCTCTGTAGTCAATACACAACCTAAATGTACCATCCTTCTTCTTGACAAACAAAACAGGAGCTCCCCATGGTGATGTGCTTGGTCAAATGAAACCACGTTCTAATAGTTCTTACAGTTGGCTTTGCAGTTCTTTCATCTCGCTGGGTGCGAGTCTATAAGGAGCACGAGCTATTGGTGCGGCTCCTGGTACAAGATCTATTTGAAATTCAACAGATCGATGTGGAGGTAGTCCCGGTAATTCTTTCGGAAATACATCGGGAAATTCTTTTGTGACGGGAACATCATTGATGCTCTTTTCTTCAGTTTGTACTTTCTCGACGTGTGCTAGAACAGCATAGCAACCTTTTCTTATTAGTTTTTGTGCCTTCAAATTACTAATAAGATGTAGCTTCATGTTGCCCTTTTCTCCGTACACCATTAAGGGTTCTCCTTCTTCTCGTACAATGCGAATTGCATTTTTATAACATACGATCTCTGCTTTCACCTTCTTCAGCCAGTCCATGCCAACTATTACATCAAAACTCCCTAACTCTACTGGTATCAAATCAATCTTAAATATTTCGCTACCCAGTTTAATTTCTCGATTCCGGCATATATTATCTGCTGAAATTAATTTACCGTTTGCTAATTCGAGTAAAAATTTACTATCCAACAGCGTCAATGGACAACTTAATTTAACACAAAAATCTCTACTCATATAGCTTCTATCCGCTCCCGAATCAAATAAAACGTAAGCAGATTTATTGTCAATAAGAAACGTACCCGTAACAAGCTCCGGGTCTTCCTGTGCCTCTGCCGCATTAATATTGAAAACTCTTCCGCGGCCTTGTCCATTCGTGTTCTCCTGGTTCGGGCAATTTCTAATAATGTGGCCCGGTTTTCCACATTTATAACAAACTACATTGGCATAACTTGCTCCGACACTACTTGCTCCGCCATTACTCGTTCCGACACCATTTGTTCCTTTCGTTCTGTTAACCCCTGGTCCATAGACCTCACACTTCGCAGCGCTATGACCATTTCTGTTACACTTGTTGCAAAATTTGGTGCAGAATCCCGAGTGATACTTTTCACACCTTTGGCATAGCTGCTTCTGATTGTTGTTGTTGTTGCAGTTGTTATTGTTGTTGGGATGATTGTTGTAGTTGCTGTTGTTGTTGTTGTTGTTGTTGTTGTTGGGCCGTTTGTTGTAGTTGCGATTGATGTTGCGATTGTTGGGATAATTGTTGCGATTATTATTGTAATTGCTGTTGTTGTTGTATTGGTGATTCTTATCACCGTTTTCCTCCCACTTTCTTTTGACTTGCTTCACATTGGCCTCTTCAGCCGTCCGTTCTTTAATTCTTTCCTCAATCTGGTTCACTAGTTTGTGAGCCATTCTACATGCCTGTTGTATGGAGGCGGGCTCGTGTGAACTTATATCTTCTTGGATTCTTTCCGGTAATCCTTTTACAAACGCGTCGATCTTCTCTTCCTCATCTTCGAACGCTCCCGGACACAATAGGCACAATTCTGTGAATCGTCTTTCATACATGGTAATATCAAATCCTTGGGTTCGTAACCCTCTAAGTTCTGTCTTGAGCTTATTGACCTCGGTTTTGGGACGGTACTTCTCGTTCATCAAGTGCTTGAATGCTGACCACGGTAGTGCGTACGCATCATCTTGTCCCACTTGCTCTAGATAGGTATTCCACCATGTTAACGCAGAACCTGTGAAAGTATGCGTAGCGTACTTCACTTTGTCCTCTTCAGTACACTTACTTATGGCAAACACCGATTCGACCTTCTCGGTCCACCGTTTCAATCCAATCGGTCCTTCGGTTCCATCAAATTCCAAAGGTTTGCAGGCAGTAAATTCTTTGTAGGTGCATCCTACACGATTTTCTGTACTGCTAGATCCAAGGTTATTGTTGGTATGTAGCGCAGCCTGTACTGCGGCTATGTTTGAAGCTAGAAAAGTACGGAATTCCTCTTCATTCATATTCAAGGTGTGTCGAGTAGTCGGTGCCATTTCCTTCAAAATAGTCAAATGGAACAAGTTAATCATACAGAATATTAAGAGTAGTTAATAGTATTTCGTAGCATAATATGAACTCATTTATAAAAGCTTTTTCTTCATATTAGCGTTTTATAAGTTTAAATTCGGGTAGTACCTACCCGTTAAGTTCATACTTAGTAGCTAATATACAATTCAACTACTACAATTCTATTTGAAAAACTGATTATAATAATATTTCGCGTTCAAACTTTTATACAATATTTTACAAACTTACAATACCGCTTATTTTACATAAAGCATGAAATATAGCACACAATAACTTTGATACAAGATAGTTGTGAAGATAATTCTTGCTAGTACACAAGTCGTTCAACAAAGGTAATAAAGACACGTAATTCATACGTCCAGAAACAAGTCATGCATTCTGGTTTTACTAGGACTACTTCCCATCCTTGGTCTTGTGGAACATAACCGTTATGGCCGTTGATAAGACAGCGTGTTGTAACGTCGTCAAAGGGACGAGGGTTACGTAATGACCAACAGTCTCGTAATAACCTAAAAACCTCATTTCTTACCCCAATTACCAACTCCGTCACTTGTGGGAACGTTTTGTTTAATAGTTGTAGCCCGATGTTCTTTTTCTCACTTTGGTGAGAAGCGAACATTACTAACCCGTAAGCATAGCATGCTTCTTTATGTTGCATGTTAGCCGCTTTTTATAAATCATGAAGTCCTATATTCGGATACATTGAGTCAAAATAATTTCTTAACCCGTTGCGTAAAATAGCATTTGGGTTCCCCGCAATATATGCGTCAAAGTAAACACATCGTAACTTATGGGTTTCCCAATGTGATATCCCCCATCTTTCAAACGAAAGTCTCTTATAAACCAAGACATTCTTGAAACGTTCTTCGAATATCTTACAAAATGATTTCGCCGTAAATAGTTGTGCCGAAGAATTCTGACCGACTCTAGACAAGATTTCATCAATCATGTCTCCGGGTAGGTCTCTTAAAATATTGGGTTGTCTATCCATTTTGTGTTTTTATACTGTAAAATAGACAAGAGTTAGATTCATAAAAAAAATACTTATTAATACAAGCAATTTTTACATATATCATAAAGCATAAGCACACTATATTACATATATTACACCACACGAATACAACTATCTTATTCCGACTCACTCGTTTCTTCTTCTTCTTCTTTGGTTTTGGTTTGTTTTGCCAAGTTTCTAGGGATATATGATGTTCCCCTAATACGAGCTGTCATTTTCCACAACGGTTTAGAAAAACCTGGTGGTTTAGAGGTTCCCGAGTCATTGTTACAACTTAAGGGCTTCGGGGGTTGACGATACATATAAAGTTCATCGGGGTTGGAATTAGATTTCTCTATTTTTATGCCCTTTCCCTTATTATTTTCTTTTGCCTTTTTAAATTCAGTTGGGGTAATTTCTATAACATCATCGGAATTCTCGTCGGAATCTGATTCATCGGAGAATTGGTAATCCTCCCAATATTTTGCTTCCTTGGCGGAAACACCATTGACCATAATTAACCTTGGTCGGTTGGTTGAGGATTTTCTTTTACTTAACCGTTTTATTATTTCCCCCACCGGTTCTATTTCCTCCTCCAGTTCCTCCTCTTCCGGTTCTGATTCTTCTTCCGGTTCTGATTCTTCTTCTAGTTCTTCTTCGGGAACTTGTGAATCAGTCCAATATATATTCGACACTTCGTTATTATTAGGTGAGTTAATGGGATTTGTGCTAGAGGTAGACATCTATCACACAATATCAAACATGTTAAGAGATTAATATATCACATAATATATACATGTTAATAATATATAGTTTCCAACAAAAATGTTAAGCAATCATTTTTAAAGAAAACACGGTCGAAGTCCAGACTTACTAATGCATCCTAACAAACTCGATAAGACACACTAATGCAAATTTTCTGGTTCTCTAAGACCAACGCTCGGATACCAACTGAAATGTCCCGTTCTTATTGATTAAAAACGTTCCATATTAATTGATTTCGTTGCGAGGTTTTGACCTCTATATGAGACGTTTTTCAAAGACTGCATTCATTTTTAAAACAAACCATAACCTTTATTTCATAAATAAAGGTTTAAAAAGCTTTACGTAGATTATCAAATAATGATAATCTAAAATATCATGTTTACACACGACCATTACATAATGGTTTACAATACAAATATGTTACATCGAAATCAGTTTCTTGAATGCAGTTTTTACACAATATCATACAAACATGGACTCCAAATCTTGTCCTTATTTTAGTATGCAACAGCGAAAGCTCTTAGTATTCAGCTGAGAATAAGCATGCTTTAAACGTCAACAAAAATGTTGGTGAGTTATAGGTTTAACCTATATATATCAAATCGTAACAATAGACCACAAGATTTCATATTTCAATACACATCCCATACATAGAGATAAAAATCATTCATATGGTGAACACCTGGTAACCGACATTAACAAGAAGCATATATAAGAATATCCCCATCATTCCGGGACACCCTTCGGATATGATATAAATTTCGAAGTTCTAAAGCATCCAGTACTTTGGATGGGGTTTGTTAGGCCCAATAGATCTATCTTTAGGATTCGCGTCAATTAGGGTGTCTGTTCCCTAATTCTTAGATTACCAGACTTAATAAAAAGGGGCATATTCGATTTCGATAATTCAACCATAGAATGTAGTTTCACGTACTTGTGTCTATTTTTTAAATCATTTATAAAACCTGCATGTATTCTCATCTCAAATATATTAGATTTTAAAAGTGGGACTATAACTCACTTTCACAGATTTTTACTTCGTCGGGAAGTAAGACTTGGCCACTGGTTGATTCACGAACCTATAATAATATATACATATATATCAAAGTATGTTCAAAATATATTTACAACACTTTTAATATATTTTGATGTTTTATGTTTATTAAGTCAGCTGTCCTCGTTAGTAACCTACAACTAGTTGTCCACAGTTAGATGTACAGAAATAAATCGATAAATATTATCTTGAATCAATCCACGACCCAGTGTATACGTATCTCAGTATTGATCACAACTCAAACTATATATATTTTAAAATCAACCTCAACCCTGTATAGCTAACTCCAACATTCACATATAGAGTGTCTATGGTTGTTCCGAAATATATATAGATGTGTCGACATGATAGGTCGAAACATTGTATACGTGTCTATGGTATCTCAAGATTACATAATATACAATACAAGTTGATTAAGTTATGGTTGGAATAGATTTGTTACCAATTTTCACGTAGCTAAAATGAGAAAAATTATCCAATCTTGTTTTACCCATAACTTCTTCATTTTAAATCCGTTTTGAGTGAATCAAATTGCTATGGTTTCATATTGAACTCTATTTTATGAATCTAAGCAGAAAAAGTATAGGTTTATAGTCAGAAAAATAAGTTACAAGTCGTTTTTGTAAAGGTAGTCATTTCAGTCGAAAGAACGACGTCTAGATGACCATTTTAGAAAACATACTTCCACTTTGAGTTTAACCATAATTTTTGGATATAGTTTCATGTTCATAATAAAAATCATTTTCCCAGAATAACAACTTTTAAATCAAAGTTTATCATAGTTTTTAATTAACTAACCCAAAACAGCCCGCGGTGTTACTACGACGGCGTAAATCCGATTTTACGGTGTTTTTCGTGTTTCAAGGTTTTAAATCATTAAGTTAGCATATCATATAGATATAGAACATGTGTTTAGTTAATTTTAAAAGTCAAGTTAGAAGGATTAACTTTTATTTGTGAACAAGTTTAGAATTAACTAAACTATGTTCTAGTGATTACAAGTTTAAACCTTCGAATAAGATAGCTTTATATGTATAAATCGAATGATGTTATGAACATCATTACTACCTCAAGTTCCTTGGATAAACCTACTGGAAATGAGAAAAATAGATCTAGCTTCAAAGGATCCTTGAATGGCTTGAAAGTTCTTGAAGCAGAATCATGACACGAAAACAATTTCAAGTAAGATTTCCACTCGAAATAAGATTGTTATAGTTATAGAAATTGAATTAAAGTTTGAATATGATTATTACCTTGTATTAGAAAGATAACCTACTATAAGTAACAAATGTTTCTTGATCTTGGATGATTACTTTGAATGGATTTAGAAAACGTGGAAGTAAACTTGCAATCTTGGAAGTATTCTTGATTTTATGAAACTAGAACTTTTGGAATTTATGAAGAACACTTAGAACTTGAAGATAGAACTTGAGAGAGATCAATTAGATGAAGAAAATTGAAGAATGAAAGTGTTTGTAGGTGTTTTTGGTCGTTGGTGTATGGATTAGATATAAAGGATATGTAATTTTGTTTTCATGTAAATAAGTCATGAATGATTACTCATATTTTTGTAATTTTATGAGATATTTCATGCTAGTTGCCAAATTATGGTTCCCACATGTGTTAGGTGACTCACATGGGCTGCTAAGAGCTGATCATTGGAGTGTATATACCAATAGTACATACATCTAAAAGCTGTGTATTGTACGAGTACGGATACGGGTGCATACGAGTAGAATTGTTGATGAAACTAAACGAGGATGTAATTGTAAGCATTTTTGTTAAGTAGAAGTATTTTGATAAGTGTCTTGAAGTCTTTCAAAAGTGTATGAATACATATTAAAACACTACCTGTATATACATTTTAACTGAGTCGTTAAGTCATCGTTAGTCGTTACATGTAAATGTTGTTTTGAAACCTTTAGGTTAACGATCTTGTTGAATGTTGTTAACCCATTGTTTATTATAACAAATGAGATGTTAAATTGTTATATTATCATGATATTATGATATATAATATATCTTAGTATGATATATATACAGTTAAATGTCGTTACAACGATAATCGTTACATATATGTCTCGTTTCGAAATCATTAAGTTAGTAGTCTTATTTTTACATATGTATTTCATTGTTAATACACTTAATAATATATTTACTTATCATTTAACATAATTAACCAAGTGTATCAATATCTTAATATGATTCATATGTACCTAGTAAGACGTTGTTATAACGATAATCGTTATATATATCGTTTTCGAGTTTCTTAAATTAATAGTCTCATTTTTATGTATATAACTCATTGTTAAAATACCCAATGAGATACATACTTATAATAAAATCATGTTAACTATATATATAACCATATATATGTCATCGTATAGTTTTTACAAGTTTTAACGTTCGTGAATCACCTGTCAACTTGGGTGGTCAATTGTTTATATGAAACCTATTTCAATTAATCAAGTCTTAACAAGTTTGATTGCTTAACATGTTGGAAACACTTAATCATGTAAATAACAATTTCATTTAATATATATATATATATATATATATATATATATATATATATATATATATATATATATATATATATATAAACATGGAAAAGTTCGGGTCACTACAGTAATCGACTAATCAATTGATTCAGGTAAGTGTTCGATCCAATGATTATTCTCTTAATTTCTTTAATTCCCTCTTTAATTTAGCAGAACAAAAGTAGCAATTTATGATGTTCATGGTGGTTTAATGATGGTAATCGAAGTGAAGAAAAAAAATGATGAAATTTTTCGATCTACACAGTAATAGTCCGAAGTTGTCTGGGTCTTGATCAAAATTCATAGGAGTAGTCAATAGTAATCATAGATTCTATTTTTAAATGATGGAATTTATCGAATAGAGATAGAAATAAAATAGTATCAAGTTGTAATAGCTTTTCTTGGTAATTTGGCTATGGTGCAGATGGTTTTGCAGGTTTGTTTGATGTTGATTTAAAGGTTTCACGTTGGTGGTTGCCTCATGGTGATGATGTTGGTTTGTTTTGGGTTATAAAACTTTGAACAGGAACAAAATCCCAGCAGCAAAAGTCCAACAGGTATGTAGCAGAAATAGAAGGTACCCTAAATTGAAATCATGTCTTTATGATGTGTGTGTTTTAGTTCATGATTTCTCCCTAAAATAGTATTAATAAATGGTTGATGATTTGGTTCAAACATGCTATTGTTGCAGTGGTAGTATGAAGTGAAGAAGGAAACCGAAACACAAAGGATTATCAGAATCATCAATTTTCTCACCATACACTATCATATAATCATAGTTATCGTTAACCTCAGTATACTTGTGATCTATGTATTAAACTGTAGGGGTTTTCAATAATTAAATGCATTATGTTTTGATCTGAGCAGGAAACAGAAAGCATTACTGCAGTAGTAGTGGTAGTCTGCTCATCGAGTTGTTACTTCAATGAAATAGAAGGTACCAGGCAGCAGCTACTGTGCAAGATGGCTAATTGATGCAGTAACAGGGTGTAGTTATGACAGTTTAAAATAGCCACAGAAGATAGCAGGTGCAGCAATTTGGAAGAGAAATAGTAATGGGTTTTCGTGAGGTTGTGTTGAACTGAACCAGAGGTTGAAGCAGTAGGAACACAGCAATGATATGGAGTAACCAGAGCACTTTTCGATGATTCATGGTCGTGGTGGTGTTATTGGTTTGAAACAGAAACATAATTTAGCACTAGTAGTTTAGGATGTTACGGCCGGTTTTATTAACAATTTAATGGAAATTTTGCAGGTTTCTTCATGGTCTGTTTTGGTGAATGATTTCGACATAATTATGATGGTGGTCTTTTGTTGAAGAAAGAGACCGTATCATAATCAGGTGATCGATGGTTGAGGTAGTTCTTGGATGAGAAGAGGAGAGGGATGGATGATTGTTAATATTTCTCTCTGTCACAAACATGTAAATCTATATAGATTAGATGGTGACTTGTAACAAACAAGGATAGGCATCACATTCATCAACTGTATACGTATAGTTATGTGTATATAAATATTCCATATATGATTGTAGTGGGTTTTGGTTGTTACACAAAAAGAGAAGTAAAGGAAGTCAAATGATGCTTTGATCAAAAGTAAAACAACAAAGCTCATTTGTAATTGATGATGTAGGTAGTAAAAGAATATTTGGTTGTGAGGTTCGATTTGTAATCTAATCAAAGGCATGAGACGAAAACAAATACAGTTTGATTGTGAGGTGTAACCAATTTTATCCTTTTCTGATTTATATATATATATATATATATATATATATATATATATTATATTTAATAAAATAATTAATAATTATATTAACAATAATAATTTCGATAATATTATTAATGATAGTAAAAATACTAGTTATAATAATAATAGAATTAATAATAATATTAATAATAATAATATCAAAATAATACTACTAATACAAAAACAGTTATGATAAAAGTAATAAAAATAATGATAATAATAATTTTAAAATAAATATTAATTTTTAGTAATAATAATAATAATATAACAATTCAAATATATTAAACTTCATACTAATATTAATACAATTATATTTTAACTTGTAATTACATATATTTATATTACAATTTATTAATTATGTAATATTTTATAATTCTATATTATATATAACAATATATTTTGAATATTTATTATTTATACATTATAATATATTAAGATATACATATAATCATCAATTATGTACAGAAATCACACACACACACACACACACACACACACACACACACACACACACACACACATATATATATATATATATATATATATATATATATATATATATATATATATATATATATATATATATATATATATATATTTCTTTTAACTACTATACATAAACTAATGTTTTAAATATTAAGTAGATAATTATATTAATTACATATATAATTATTTACATACACATTTCTATTTACAATCAAAGGTTCGTGAATCATCGAAAATAGTCACAGGGTAATGTAATGTATAAAAACAGATCAATAATTTTAAGACTCCACATTATAGACTTTGCTTATCATGTCGAAAACATTCAAAGATTAAGTTTAAATTTGGTCGGAAATTTTCGGGTCGTCACAGTACCTACCCGTTAAAGAAATTTCGTCCCGAAATTTGAGTGAAGTGGTCATGGCTAACAATAAAAATGTTTTCATGACGAATATGAGTTGATTCATAGAGTTTTATCATTATTGAGTAATATAGATAAAACAATTCGATTATTCGAAGAGTACCAATGAAGCTATCACAAAAGAGTGAAATGAATAAATAAAGTTTCGTCTTAACTTTTGAGGTTGTCTTGGTTGAATTTAGAAAATAAGATGCGTCTTAACTTTTGACGTTGCCTTAGTTGAATTTCGGAATTCAAGGGATTTAAGAAAATCTTTGAAATCTAAAAGACTTGATTCTACGACGAGTAAGGAAATTAAGATCTCTATAATTAAATACGGTGATCTGCCTCGATTACTCTATCTGATATTTCCATTATAAATTAAATTCTTCCGTTCCATTATTCTCACTATTCCTATATTTTCTTTCTTAGTTCATACATCCAAAAGATTGTGAAAATGCTTAATCCCGTTCTAATCCTTGATATTTTCCTAATTATCATTTCTGTCATCCTTCCTTTTCAATCTTCCACCAGAAAAATCTGTTTACTTTTACTATTACCTTGAGGTGATACTATTCTTAATTCTATCGTGTCTTTATATTGCTATTCGTATTAATATCCACGGTTTGTAACCTCCGTGTTATTATTGGGCTTTATATTTTCTCTTATATTTTGGAGCTCTTTGCCTTTTTATTATCTTCTCGACCTATCGTAAAGCGAGCAACGGTCCAGAATTCGTAAGTATGGAGTTTCAAATGAATTTAATGTTCTAAACAAGAAAGAACGTGATATGACGATTTGATTTGTCAAATTACCTGAGTCACTGAGAATAGAACTATCAAGAATATATTTTTCGTGATATGTTCAGAAGTTAAGCAGAATGAAAGAGTTATATAACATGGCACATGATGATGTTAGGATCTGTGAATAATCACATCCCATTAGAAACTCAGCGTGACTTACTGTAATATAATCACGTTGATCAAGTATCATTATATTATACTAATTCATGCATCAATTTCTTTACATTTCTCTGGAATTCATTCATAAATTAAACTTAGATTTTTCAGAAGTTTTCAATATAATGAAACACAGGAAGCACGAAGAGGTGTATAATTTCGGATGAGAATATTTATGAAAATATCCTCAGAAATATCGAAGATATTTATGATGATATTTTGGAATTTCCAAGTTCAAAGGTTGATGAAGAAAAATTTTCCGCAAGATTTTATCATGACTTTGGAGCAAGATATTCTCTAAAGATTTCAACGGATCCAGAATTACTTGGATTCTTTGAATATAGGGTATGGTCCTTGTATTTATCCTTGGTATCCTTCGTGGTTAGCTCAATCCGTTTTCGAGTTCCAACTTTTCTGAGCTTTTCCAACATACTATTCTTTATCATCAACTTCTGATGATTAAGGTTGTTTACGGTTGTCTACGATTTCTGCTGCTTTATTCAGCTTTTTCAACATTCAGAGTATTGATTTGTAGACTGAGTGCTTTTCAGAATTTCAGAATGAAAGATCATAATTCTAAGAGATAAATGTCATACATATAACTGTTGATGTAGATAGGCTGTGAGTTTTCAAAGTACTGATTGCTAGTTCCCGGTAATTGGTATGACAGTTCTCGTTACAAGATGCGAATGAGTATATGATAGGGTTTCAATGAATAAATATAATGATTTATCAGAAAGATTTAAGCCAAGAAGCAACGAGGTTGCTGGTACGTCTGCTGGTAATATGGTGGAATATAAAAGAATTCTCCGGTATCAAAAGGGTAATTGTATATATATCAGGATTATAGTAAGACTACTTCGAATGAAAAGTTGAAGTTGACTTGCTGGAGCTGTGACAAAATTGGCTACTTTGAAAAGGGATCGCAAAGTTATTTTTGCTAATAAATGCCAAAGGATCTGACGCGGTTACGTGTTAAACTTTTACTCAGTTGCCGAGAGTTTCTCAGGTGCATAACTATATGCATAAATCTTTCCTTCCGTAGATGAAGTGTGGTTGATTCATCCTATCGATTGAGGTGTTTTCAAGAATCATAAAGAGTTTGAACGCAGATTGTAATCGTCAAGATACAATTGAGGTTTAAGATGAAGTCAAGTGGCAAACTTGAAGAATTGTTTAGTTTCATATGTTATAATCAATATTTTAATTCATTTTAATTGTCCAATGGTGGGAGTCCACAGTTAGCAGTCCACAGTTACTAATTCAATAATTTATATATAGTTTATAATATTTAAATTAATTAATACATATCGTGACCCGTGTACATGTCTCAGACTCAATCACAACTCAAAGTATATATATTATTATAGAATCAACCTCAATCTTGTATAGAGAACTCGATCATTACTGCATATAGAGTGTCTATGGTTATTCCAAATAATATATATATATATATATATATATATATATATATATATATATATATATATATATATATATATATATATATATATATATATATATATATATATATATGCATCGATATGATATGTCAAAACCTTGTATACGTGTCCCAATATTTAAAGTGCGTAAAATAAATACAGAAATTAAATGACGATAAATAAAATGCGTAAAGTAAATAACAGAAATTAAATGACGATAAATAAAATTGCGATAATTAAATTGCGATAAATAAACTGCGATAAATAAAATGTAATCAGTTAGCTAGGAACAGTTAGCTAGGATTTTGTTAGCGTGGATTCTTAACAAAATTTTCTCATGGTTAATTTGTTTGTTTCTAACAAATTTTTATTTTTGTCCAATGTTTTCTTCATTATGCCACTTGTTGGATTCTGATAAATCAAAATTCCAATATGAAATTGGATGAATGTGGTTATTCTGTGGTGAACGGATTTGTATATCGGTGGATGTAAGTAGGATAGTAAACGACTGTTGAATCAGCTTCGAAGAATGTACAGTGTAACTTATTAATGTGAAAGTTGAATATTCCTCGGGTATTACCTACCCATTAAAATATTTTCACCATTAACGGTTTGTACAAAAGAATTTTAATTACCATCTTTATGAAAATATACTTACATATATATTTTCTTCAGATGTAATCATGAATTTAATGAGTCAATATGATATTAGACTCATTTGATTTAATGTTAGAATAAGAATATATAATCTCTAAAACATTAAAGATTATATAATCGCCATGTCGAACGAAAATAAATAATGTAGAATGATTCGTATACCGATGATTGTACTCGAGGTACTGAATGAGATATTGGGGCATGTGATGCTGAAATTTGTGTTGTTGGTGGTATTGTTGATGCCGGTGATGTTGTTGAAGATGGTACATTTTGCACCATATTTTCCAAATTGATTACTCGAGCGCGAAGTTCGTTGACTTCTTGTATTACTCCGGGATGATTGTCGGTCGGAACGAGCAGATGAATAAGGTTTAGAATTGTGGATAGAATATAATCATGGCGAGGTACTCAGGAAATGAGGGTGAGAATGGTGTTTCAGACTGGTTCGCCGGTAAATGCTTCAGGTTCTTCACCAAGAGGTAAATTTGGTTGGTGAAAAGGATCGCCTTCTTCGCGTCTCCATTGATTAAGTCGACTATGAACTCATCAGATGAATTGGGGATGGCTGATTGGTTGGTTCATTCTGGTGACACTGCTTTCGGAGCTTAGGTGAAACTCCATATCGAAATAGCTGTCGGAATTCGAGGAATTCGAACTGGTTGAGGGATTCATCTCGTACGATCAGATGAAGGACTTTTCGATAAGAAATAGATTATAGGGTGTAGATTAGTACCCTGCATACATAATTTACATATATGTATATATAATACTAAAATTTCATAAGTTACGGAGGAATCTACGGAATCTGTCAGGCAAAGGTAACAATAACAGATACGCTAAGATATGAATTAGCAGCTACACTAAGATATGAATTTTGTCTATACACTATTCATGCAATCAATGTAGTAAGACGTGTCTAGACTAGGATGATAAGGAGGTAATTTTCGACAAGAAATGATAAGCAAAACTTTTGACATGCAGACCAGGTTCAAGTCCAGACTCATTAATATAACCTAACAACTACTAGGTCGAAGTCCAGACTCACTAATGCATCCTAACAACTACTGGTTAGACACACTAATGCAAGACCTGGTTCACTACGACCACCGCTCTGATACCAGCTGTAGACACCCGTCCTAATCCATCCGGACGAAGTCCATATCGATTATAAACGATTCACAACAATTGATTACATCGCGAGGTACTTGACCTCTATATGATACATTTTACAAACATTGCATTCGTTTTTGAAAAGACAATCTTTCATTACATCGAAAGTTGACAGGCATGCATACTATTTCATAATATATTTAAACTATAAATGACTTGATAAAAATCTTGATGAACTCGATTACTCGAATGCAATGTCTTTTGAAATATGCCATGAATGATTCCAAGTAATGTCTCTAAAATGAGCAAATGCACAGCGGAAGATTTCTTTCATACCTGAGAATAAACATACTTTAAAGTGTCAACCAAAAGGTTGGTGAGTTCATTAATTTATCATAAATAATCATTTAAGATAGTATAATAGACCACACGATTTCATTTTCATAAACATCATTCTCGTATCAGGCATTTCGCAAACTGCATAGAGATAAAAATCATTCATATGGATTGAACACCTGGTAACCGACGTTAACTTAATGCATAGAATATCCCCAAAACAGAACCTCTCGTCTGTATAATAATCTCGAAGTACTAAAGCATTCGTACCCCGAATGGGACTTGTCAAGGTCCATAGATCTATCTTTAGGATTCGCGTCAATCAGGGGCCATTTCCCTAAATTCTTAGGTTACCAGACTTGAAGGGCGATATTTGGTTTAATAATCCAACCATAGAATGTAATTTTAAGTACTTGTGTCTATTTCGTAAAACATTTATAAAAGCAGCGCATGTATTCTCAGTCCCAAAAATATATATTGCAAAAGCATTTAAAAAGGGAGCAAATGAAACTCACAATACTGTATTTTGTAGTAAAAATACATATGACGACATTGAACAATGCAGGGTTGGCCTCGGATTCACGAACCTATATCCAGTATATTTATTAACACAAATATACTAACATTTAAACAAATGTGTGTTAATAATTTATATGTTATATTAATAAATACATGAATTATATCTATTTTATATAATTTAAATAATTAATATTTATATAACAGATTCTTATTAAAGTATTTAATTAGGATATAATATATATGTTATTTATTACAAATATTATGTATTAATACATAAAATATTATATAATATCTTAAAATTAATATTTATATATATGGTTCAATTAAAATATATTTATATATTATTTGTATCTTAATTATATTAACATTTTATTGAAACAAAATAGTATCTAATTTTAATATAAATGTAAAATATATATATATATTTTTTTATAAATGTCATTTAATTTATAAACAATACTAAAATAATGATACTAATAATAATAATAATGATAATAATATTGGTACTAATAATAATAATAATAATAAATAATAGTAATGATAATAATAATAATAATAATAATAATAATGATAATAATAATAATAATAATAATAATAATAATAATAATAATAATAATAATAATAATAATAATAATAATAATAATAATAATAATAATACTCCGTACCTAATAAAAGAGTGGGATCCCTTTGGTTGTCGGCTGAAACATATCGGGTTAGCAGAACACACGAAGGAGGAAAAAAAATCAAGTGTTCTTCGATTCATCCATGGATTCAATCAAGAAAATATAATAAATGTTTAGGAGGTCATCGATTCATCCTCATCATCATTCGCAGTCATCATCAATCTTCACTGCCTTCGTTAATCGTCATTCCTCCCTCAATCAGTCATGTAATCGACTAATCAATTGATTCAGGTAAGTGTTCGATCCAATGATTATTCTCTTAATTTCTTTAATTCCCTTTTCAATTTAGCAGAACAAAAGTAGCAATTTATGATGTTCATGGTGGTTTAATGATGGTAATCGAAGAGAAGAAAAAAATGATGAAATTGTTCGATCTACACAGTAATAGTCCGAAGTTGTCTGGGTCTTGATCAAAATTCATAGGAGTAGTCAATAGTAATCATAGATTCTATTTTTAAATGATGGAATTTATCGAATAGAGATAGAAATAAAATAGTATCAAGTTGTAATAGCTTTTCTTGGTAATTTGGCTATGGTGCAGATGGTTTTGCAGGTTTGTTTGATGTTGATTTAAAGGTTTCATGTTTGTGGTTGTCTCATGGTGATGATGTTGGTTTGTTTTGGGTTATAAAACTTTGAACATGAACAAAATCCCAACAGCAAAAGTCCAACAGGTTTGTAGCAGAAATAGAAGGTACCCTAAATTGAAATCATGTCTTTATGATGTGTGTGTTTTAGTTCATGATTTCCCCCTAAAATAGTATTAATAAATGGTTGATGATTTGGTTCAAACATGCTATTATTGCAGTGGTAGTATGAAGTGAAGAAGGAAACCGAAACACAAAGGATTATCAGAATCATCAATTTTCTCACCATACACTATCATAGAATCATAGTTATCTTTAAACTCAGTATACTTGTGATCTATGTATTAAACTGTAGGGGTTTTCAATAATTAAATGCATTATGTTTTGATCTGAGTAGGAAACAGAAAGCATTACAGCAGTAGTAGTGGTAGTCTGCTCATCGAGTTGTTACTTCAATGAAATAGAAGGTACCAGGCAGCAGCTACTGTGCAAGATGGCTAATTGATGTAGTAACAGGGTATAGTTATGACAGTTTAAAATAGCCACAGAAGATAGCAGGTGCAGCAATTTTGGAAGAGAAATAGTAATGGGTTTTCGTGAGGTTTTGTTGAACTGAACCAGAAGTTGAAGCAGTAGGAACACAGCAATGATATGGAGTAACCAGAGCACTTTTCGATGATTCATGGTCGTGGTGGTGTTATTGGTTTGAAATAGAAACAGAATTTAGCACTAGTAGTTTAGGATGTTACGGCCGGTTTTATTAACAATTTAATGGAAATTTTGCAGGTTTCTTCATGGTCTGTTTTGGTGAATGATTTCGACATAATTATGATGGTGGTCTTTTGTTGAAGAAAGAGACCGTATCATAATCAAGGTGATCGATGGTTGAGGTAGTTCTTGGATGAGAAGAGGAGAGGGAGGGATGATTGTTAATATTTCTCTCTGTCACAAACATGTAAATCTATATAGATTAGATGGTGACTTGTAACAAACAAGGATAGGCATCACATTCATCAACTGTATACGTATAGTTATGTGTATATAAATATTCCATATATGGTTGTAGTGGGTTGTGGTTGTTACACAAAAAGAGAAGTAAAGGAAGTCAAATGATGCTTTGATCAAAAGCAAAACAACAAAGCTCATTTGTAATTGATGATGTAGGTAGTAAAAGAATATTTGGTTGTGGGGTTCGATTTGTAATCTAATCAAAGGCATGAGACGAAAACAAATACAGTTTGATTGTGAGGTGTAACCAATTTTATCCTTTTCTGATTTATATATATATATATATATATATATATATATATATATATATATATATATATATATATATATATATATATTTAATAAAATAATTAATAATTATATTAACAATAATAATTCCGATAATATTATTAATGATAGTAAAAATACTAGTTATAATAATAATAGAATTAATAATAATATTAATAATAATAATATCAAAATAATACTACTAATTCAAAAACAATTATGATAAAAGTAATAAAAATAATGATAATAATAATTTTAAAATAAATATTAATTTTTAGTAATAATAATAATAATATAACAATTCAAATGTATTAATCTTCATACTAATATTAGTACAATTATATTTTAACTTGTAATTACATATATTTATATTACAATTTATTAATTATTTAATATTTAATAATTCTATATTATATATAACAATATATTTTGAATATTTATTATTTGTACATTATAATATATTAAGATATACATATAATCATCAATTATGTACAGAAATCACACACACACACACACACACACACACACACACACATATATATATATATATATATATATATATATATATATATATATATATATATATATATATATATATATATATATATATATATATATATATATATATATATATATATATATATATATATATATATGATTTCTTTTAACTACTACATATAAACTAATGTTTTAAATATTAAGTAGATAATTATATTAATTACATTTATAATTATTTACATACACATTTCTATTTACAATCAAAGGTTCGTGAATCATCGAAAATAGTCACGGGGTAATGTAATGTATAAAAACAGATCAATAATTTTAAGACTCCACATTATAGACTTTTCTTATCGTGTCGAAAACATTCAAAGATTAAGTTTAAATTTGGTCGGAAATTTCCGGGTCGTCACTGAAATGTCCCGTTCTTATTGATTAAAAACGTTCCATATTAATTGATTTCGTTGCGAGGTTTTGACCTCTATATGAGACGTTTTTCAAAGACTGCATTCATTTTTAAAACAAACCATAACCTTTATTTCATAAATAAAGGTTTAAAAAGCTTTACGCAGATTATCAAATAATGATAATCTAAAATATCCTGTTTACACACGACCATTACATAATGGTTTACAATACAAATATGTTACATCGAAATCAGTTTCTTGAATGCAGTTTTTACACAATATCATACAAACATGGACTCCAAATCTTGTCCTTATTTTAGTATGCAACAGCGGAAGCTCTTAATATTCACCTGAGAATAAACATGCTTTAAACGTCAACAAAAATGTTGGTGAGTTATAGGTTTAACCTATATATATCAAATCGTAACAATAGACCACAAGATTTCATATATCAATACACATCCCATACATAGAGATAAAAATCATTCATATGGTGAACACCTGGCAACCGACATTAACAAGATGCATATATAAGAATATCCCCATCATTCCGGGACACCCTTCGGATATGATATAAATTTCGAAGTACTAAAGCATCCGGTACTTTGGATGGGGTTTGTTAGGCCCAATAGATCTATCTTTTGGATTCGCGTCAATTAGGGTGTCTGTTCCCTAATTCTTAGATTACCAGACTTAATAAAAAGGGGCATATTCGATTTCGATAATTCAACCATAGAATGTAGTTTCACGTACTTGTGTCTATTTTGTAAATCATTTATAAAACCTGCATGTATTCTCATCCCAAAAATATTAGATTTTAAAAGTGGGACTATAACTCACTTTCACAGATTTTTTACTTCGTCGAGAAGTAAGACTTGGCCACTGTTGATTCATGAACCTATAACAATATATACATATATATTAAAGTATGTTCAAAATATATTTACAACACTTTTAATATATTTTGTTGTTTTAAGTTTATTAAGTCAGCTGTCCTCGTTAGTAACCTACAACTAGTTGTCCACAGTTAGATGTACAGAAATAAATCGATAAATATTATCTTGAATCAATCCACGACCCAGTGTATACGTATCTCAGTATTGATCACAACTCAAACTATATATATTTTGGAATCAACCTCAACCCTGTATAGCTAACTCCAACATTCACATATAGAGTGTCTATGGTTGTTCCGAAATATATATAGATGTGTCGACATGATAGGTCGAAATATTGTATACGTGTCTATGGTATCTCAAGATTACATAATATACAAAACAAGTTGATTAAGTTATGGTTGGAATAGATTTGTTACCAATTTTCACGTAGCTAAAATGAGAAAAATTATCCAATCTTGTTTTACCCATAACTTCTTCATTTTAAATCCGTTTTGAGTGAATCAAATTGCTATGGTTTCATATTGAACTCTATTTTATGAATCTAAACAGAAAAAATATAGGTTTATAGTCGGAAAAATAAGTTACAAGTCGTTTTTGTAAAGGTAGTCATTTCAGTCGAAAGAACGACGTCTAGATGACCATTTTAGAAAACATTCTTCCACTTTGAGTTTAACCATAATTTTTGGATATAGTTTCATGTTCATAATAAAAATCATTTTCTCAGAATAACAACTTTTAAATCAAAGTTTATCATAGTTTTTAATTAACTAACCCAAAACAGCCCGCGGTGTTACTACGACGGCGTAAATCCGGTTTTACGGTGTTTTTCGTGTTTCCAGGTTTTAAATCATTAAGTTAGCATATCATATAGATATAGAACATGTGTTTAGTTAATTTTAAAAGTCAAGTTAGAAGGATTAACTTTTGTTTGCGAACAAGTTTAGAATTAACTAAACTATGTTCTAGTGATTACGAGTTTAAACCTTCGAATAAGATAGTTATATATATATGAATCGAATGATGTTATGAACATCATTACTACCTCAAGTTTAGTAGGTAAACCTACTGGAAGTGACAAGAAATGATCTAGCTTCAAAGGATCTTGGATGGCTTGAAAGTTCTTGAAGTAGGATCATGACACAAAAACAAGTTCAAGTAAGATTTTTACTCGAATTAAGATAGTTTATAGTTATAGAAATTGAATCAAAGTTTGAATATGAATATTACCTTGAATAAGAAAGATAACCTACTGTATATAACAAAGGTTTCTTGATCTTAGATGATTACTTGGAATGGATTAGAAAGCTTAGAAGTAAATTAGTAAACTTGAAGGGATTTTTGAAGTGTTCTTGAAGTGTTCTTCCTATGATGATTATAGCTTGATTCTTGAAGTGATTTTTGATGAAGATAATGATTAACTACTGAAAAAATACGTTCATAATAGTGTGTGTGTGTGTTGAGAGAGAATTAGAAAGAGAATTGGAAGTGAAATGGAGTGAATGATGAGTGGTAATTGGTGAGTGGTGAGTGGGGTTAAAAGGAGTTCTAGTTAGTTGACTAGCTCATGGTAGAAGTTAAAATTGATTAGTCATACATGAGATAATCAAGAGTGGAATCCCATGCTAGTTCCTATTGGTATATACCCATAGTAAGTGCGTTTTGAAGCTGTGTATAATACGGGTAAGAATACGACTAGAATTCTTGATGAAAGAAAAGAATGGGAAAGTAACTGTAACCATTTTCGTTAAGTATGAGTGTTTTGATATATGTCTTGAAGTCTTCCAAAAGTATTTTAATACATCTAAATACACTACATGTATATACATTTTAACTGAGTCGTTAAGTCATCGTTAGTCGTTACATGTAAGTGTTGTTTTGAAACCTTTAAGTTAACGATCTCAATTAATGTTGTTAACCCATTGTTTATTATATCTAATGAGATGTTAAATTATTATATTATCATGATATTATGATATATTAATATATCTTAATATGATATATATACATTTAAATGTCGTTACAACGATAATCGTTACATATATGTCTCGTTTCGAAATCCTTAAGTTAGTAGTCTTGTTTATATGTATATAACTCATTGTTAATATACTTATGGAGATACTTACTTATCATAATCTCATGTTAACCATATGTATATCCATATATATATATCGTCATGTCGTTTTTACAAGTTTTAACGTTCGTGAATCGCCGGTCAACTTGGGTGGTCAATTGTCTATATGAAACATATTTCAATTAATCAAGTCTTAACAAGTTTGATTGCTTAACATGTTGGAAACATTTAATCATGTAAATATCAATCTCAATTAATATATATAAACATGGAAAAGTTCGGGTCACTACAGTCACACTAAACGCCCCTGTCATAAGACATGTCACTGGGTAATGCGATAGGCTTGAAGATTCTGAATAGACAGCAACGTCCCTTACCCTCAACGCCCGTGCAGTCTGACTACAGGTATACACGTTCAGATGAATCATCCAATTGTGCGACTCGGTTGGGTGACGTATTAACATTCCAAAATGGTCTAAACTTTCTTAAGTATAATAGAATACATGGTTTTCCATATCCGAGAGAAGTGATGTGTCTCGATGCTTTCGTTAATGATTGGTTTAAAAGATAGTTAGGCCCTTAAAAGAGTTCAACCATAAAAAACACCATGACCAAGTCAAGCTGACTTCCATGAATACGTTCGGTTATCCTAATGGTCCAATCCTTTATGTGTTCGAACAAACAGTTCCTTAATTAACCAAGAATCCCTCAAGCGGGGTGCAATGCTTGGGACCATGTTATGGTGAAGTGTACTAGTCAACACTAACAGTGTTCCATGACCCTACTTAGCAGAGGTGCAGCTTACAACAACCGTTGTGCTTCAGCGTGCACGTACGAATTTTAAATGCTTGGTGACTACACTAGCATGATCTTAAAACCGACAATGTACTAGGGATCCAGTTAGATGTTTCACTACGAAAGAGTCCTCAGTCGGAATCCATGGCTCGGTGGACTTACTACAACCGGTGTGCCTCAGTTAAACTCACGTTGTATCCGATAGACTTCTCTTACCAAGGGGTGACACAGATAGTGTACTCTGAATTGGGGTTCGCAACTTCCCAATAATAGAGCCAATAACTACGTTCTATTAGTTGGAAAAGTGATCGAGTTCAAAGCATAATCGGAAAGTATTTTGACAACATACACAAACCATAATATAATTTTGGCATTATAACTGATTACGTCATAACATACACTAAAGATAACTACTCGCTAATCATGGCAACAATATCACAAAGCATAATAATGGAAGACATTATATGAAGACAAGGGATAAAAGTACCAGTAGATTAAACGAGTTCTGAATACAAAAGTGACAACTTCAAGACTCCAGACCGCTCCTAATACAATCTTCGGCGTTCTTCTCCGGGTACTAGGTTTCCCGTACGGAGTCGAAGACCTTGAAAGTATGACTAATATTGTACAAGAGAGAGAAAGAAGTGAATTGAAGTGTGTGTTGGAATGAATGACAAATGCCCTTTAAATAAATCAAAAATTTCTCTGCAAACGGCTGGCAGGCCGTTTGGCAGGCCGTTTGCAGGGGCCGTTTGCCAAGGCATGTCATTTAACGAGGCCGTTTTTTTGGAGCCGTTTGGCAGGCCATTTCTGAGCCAGGCAGGCCGTTTGGCAGGCCGTTTGGCTGTCTGGTTCCCTGGATCGCAACTTGATTTCTTGTCTTTCGCCGTTTTCGCTCTAGAATCTTCATTTTAGCTCCGATTCTCTTGATTCTTTTTGCACCATCTTTTTAATTATTCGTTCTTCAATATTGACCAACGAAGCGGGTATTTTGGCGATAAAGTTTGGAACTTTATTGTTTTTGGCCCTTAATACCGAGGTAAAAATGTGACTTTTTAGCCGATATCAAATATCCCACACTTAGACTTTGCTTGTCCTCAAGCAAACTTCTCGCTTTTACTTCGAGTAATCTTTCTGGAGTTTCTTTTATAATAGCCTGAGTGGTTTGCATTTTATTATAAGAGCGAAAGATAAGGTGAGTCATCTATGTTAGGGTTGAAACTATCTCTGCAAGCATGCGAGGAGGTTACATGACTTAGGCTAGCTTTCACGGGTCACTCAAATCACTCACGTGTTTAAGGTTCCCTATAGATCTAAGAAATGAATTTCACTCATAGCCATTCATGTTGTACTCTTCATCATAGGCTTGATAAAGACTCAAATCCTTGCTACTAATGTGAAAACGATAGTAACCATAGCTTCTAGGTCATTTGTCAGTAATGGAAAGGAATTTATGAGTGGTGGTGAAGTTGTTTTAAGGGGTGAAAAAGGGTAACATAGTCCTTAAAGACTTTTATTTCGGAAAATTTTAAGATAGATAGGAGTGCTGATATTCTCGAGAAGCACTTTTGAACTATTCTTCTTTTTGAAGTGATAGGCATTTGTGGTCAAGTTTTTCTTCGGCATTTCTCTTTATAAGTTCTGCTCATTTTCTCAGAACTTTGCAAACAACAAATTTTTTTTTTTTTTTTTGGAGATTTCATCTCGAGAAACTTTTTGCCGGTAAACTTTTTCAAGACCTTTTCCGTGATACTTGAGAAGTATGTAACATCGGGTTTACAGAAGGAATCTCATTTTCTGGGTTTTCGAGTGATAGTAAAGATGATGTGGATGAGGTGGTATGGTAGAAGTAGCGGAAGTGTGAGCGGGTTGTTTTGACAAATGACTAGCTCTTCTGATTATAACTGAATCACATTTCGTTACTTGGAAATGTAGATCTAAAGCAAGTTCTGATTCTGAGCACAGACATCGGCACTCTCAACGGAAAAATAGTGGAGCATTAAAGATGAATGCTAGTCTTATTTGGTGCCTCACCATAATCAATTTAGGTTGATAATGCCTAGTCATGCAATGCTCTTTTAGAGATTCAGTTCGTCCTAACATGATTTCCACCTTACTTAAGCCTTATTTTTATTTACAAACATTTTAGGTTTTCAAAAATATTTTTTCGAAAAGACTTTCTTTTGTTAAAAATTTGAAATTTGGCTTAAGAACTTGGAATCTTTGTAATGGTTTATTTTAATACAGCATAAAAAGATTATACCAACATCCCACACTTAAACGAACATTGTCCTCAATGTTCCTAGTGTATCCCATACTTAGGAGTTTTAGTTGAAGATTTGGGATTATTCGTTTAGTGTTTATTTGGGTTGGAATTTCTCACTTAGTGATAAGCTTAGGATGCGGCATAATTAATAATTTAAGCTAGTAGCCAAAAGAAATGGTACCCTCAGCATACGTGGTTGCTTGTGAAGAGCTGGTTGGCTTGGAAGTTTCGTCCTTTATTCATCGGCTCACTTGTCATCCTTTATTCTTCTACTCTACTTTATTGCATGGGTTGCCTCTAGAGAAGCGCTTTTGTTTAAGGTCGTTGGCTCGACCTTCGTGATGCTTAAAGCGTAGTCATTCCCCTTTGGTAGTTGTGATCTTGGTCTTCTCGAGGGAATGTGAGTCTTGGTGGATAAATCCTGAGAAAGTGTCGGACCAAAAGTGGTAGCAAATCCCGTACTTCTCTTGAAGATCTTCTGAAGGATAAGTAGTGCGCAGTTTAGGCTCGTGACAAATCTTGAAGTCCGATAAGAATACGATCCACTGCTCTGCTGATTGATCCATGAATGTTGATCATTGAGGCTGTGCTGGTGATGATTATCTCCCTGATAGGATGCTCATTTCGGAGGTCTTCAAATAGTGTCAGAAATTGTATCTTTAGTATTTCAAAATATTCTGATCGGTGGTCTCCACAGTAGGAGTCCGTAGCTTTGCATAGAGTAGTCAAAAGGCGAAGCTGAAAAGAAGTGAAGAGCAGCCCTGACCCAAGCATCCTGTCCCAAGCATTAATGTCACCGTCTTTGAGTATATCTCCCTACATCCAGCCTTGGATGTGAAGCTAGGATCCGTGGATTCTTGGAAGATACGTGCTATCTGCTTTGTAACGTAGGTGGCAACGTTGACTCAGTCTGGTTCAAGATAAGAAAATGGATTGTTGCGTCTTACTTCCTCTGTGACTGCATCTTGTAACTCTTTGATAATTAGATCAGTGTGGTGATCAATTGTTACGTAAATCACTAGCCTCTCTGGTGTGCTTTCGAAATTATCTCTCTCCAAGAGAGCAAAAAAGCTGTGAATATCCTCGATTAGTTGCAAATCAGAGTGATAAGTAGGGCATCCGGTGGAATGATCCATATGCTTCCAGATGAGAGTCAGCAGTACCCATTGGTTTGCTGAGAACGGAAGTGCAGATCCGGCTAAGGCGTTGTAGAACTTAGAGTAAATGATCTTCTGATCTCCACAAAATCTCGTCTCAAGAATAGTGCGAACTACTAAATTGTGCTCTCATTGCCTTTCTTCGCGATAGATATGATCGTGAAGGGTATTGATAAAGTCTTGAATGCGTTCTTCTAGGATTTCAGCATTATTGTCTTCTCTCTAGGGATAGAGGTTGTATTCGTCCTTGATAGCTGTGATTCTTTCGGTTAAGCGTAGCATGTAATCAATTGTTGATTATGGATGGCTTCGAGGATCTCTTCAAATTCAACGGTGTCATTGATGAAGGTTATCATGTCGGTGTGAGTGGATATGATCGGAATTTGATCTGAAGAAGAGTCCGGCTCCTCCTGATCTGGTTCGGATGGAGAATATGAGTTATCCAGAATGTCTTCGTGTTGCTCTTCCTTGTTATCATCAGTAGAATAATCGTCTGAAGATTCATCTGATGAACGGGTTTCTGTAGTATTCCGGTCCTTCGCTTTGACACTTTCGGGATCAATTTCTATGTCCATAACCTCAACCTTATCACTCTTGTTTTTGAAGCAAATGATTAAATTGTGATCTTTAGTCTCAAGCCTCATTAATTCTTCGTGACGCTCTGGGCTTGGAGATGGTATTATCGCAGTTTCTTTTACGTCTTCCATTTCCTCTTCCTCCTCAGATTCTTCCTCTTCCTCTATTTCTTCACTGGGATCCTCTTCTTCCATTTCTGGGTCGTCAACAGACTGTGATTCGACACCCATCTCGATATCTTCGGCTGGTGGTGGGGACTCATCATCGGAAGTGATATGTCTGGTGGAAATAACAAACATCTCTGCCTGTCCAGAAATATCGGTAGGTCGGTCAATTTTGAAGGTAACGCTCTCCCCATGTGATCGTAAGATCAGGGTTTGATTGTACACATCAATGACAGTCCTAGCTGTATTCATGAAAGGTCTTCCTAACACTATTGGTGTGTGTAGGTCTTCCTGAATGTCCATCACTATGAAATCCGTAGGATACAAGAATTTGTCGACTTTCACCAAGACGTTCTCAATTATGCCCTTAGGATATCGATTTGTATGATCGGCAAGATGGATTGTCATATTAGTTGGTGACAAGTCTCCTAACTCTAATCTCTTGTAGAGAGAGTAGGGGATTAGGTTGATACTTGCTCCTAAATCTGCTAGCGCATGAATGGTTCCAGATTGGTAGATTGAACACGGGAAAACGAACCAGCCCATATCTCCTAGCTTCTGCGGTAGAGAGTTTCTGAGTACTGGTGAACAGTCTTCACTCAGTGGAATCTTGTTAGAATTTGGTATATTTTCTTTTGTAGAGAGAAGCCTTCGAATGTATTTCTTTTGATTAGGCACTTTGGACACGGTATCCAGGAATCTTCCATCAAGTTTGAAGGAATCAAGCTTGGATGGTTCCTCCTGCAACCTTCCGGGGTAGGGTACACGAACCGGAGTTGTAGTGGACAAATGCTGAGTATATGTCGATTTGTTCTTGATTCTAGCTGACCTTCTCCGTGGTTCTTCTCCTGGGATTACTGAGTCCATTTGCTTAGCTTCCTCTATGTGGGGACTTTGGATAGTATTACTAGGTAACCTCCCTTGCGGTCGGGTTTCAAGGCGTTGTGATAACTGTCCGAGCTGCGTTTCTAGACTTTTGAGCAGAGCCAGTTGATTTCTCATTAGGATTTCTGTCTGGTCTTGTCTAGATGCATTTTTCTGATTTAACCATTGTTGTCCTTGAATGAAATGTGTCAACTGATCATCAGTTCCGAGAGTAGGGTTGGCTACTTTTGTAATTTGGGTGGTTGGGGAATTTTCCTCAGCTAGTTGACCAGTGAGTGGAAGTGGTTGATCGTAGGTCAATTGAGATTGTTGGGGTGGATAAGGTGGGTAACGATAGCGAAAAGGTTGGTTGTTTCTTTGGAATTGGTTAACCCTAGGTTGTTGATTGAATCCGGGATTTGATTGGCGAGCTGGGTATTGAACGTAACAGACTGAACCGTCAGGGTTTTCGTACTCAACTTGATATTCTTCAGTGGGTTGTGGGTTGGTACAATTAACACAGGCCTGGACCTGGTTAACTTGCTGCGGCTGCGTCGTCAATTCTCCGAGTTGTTTGGCAAGAGACTCCATCTTGTCTGTGAGGGATTTGATGGCCTCCGTTTGATTATTAAGTGCGGAGAGTGGTGCAGATGATGAAGTTGTTTCACCACTTGTCACGACCCTACTTTTTCCGTTATCTTTTACCGTTTATTATTTAACGTCCGTTAATTGTTATTCATGCCACGTCATTTCTATGACCTATATTTTTATTTTAGTAATAATATATTAATTATTGTGTGTTAAATGAATATTTGTATTCATATTTTAAATCCTACGTTTCTACTAATCGTGGATTTCTATCCGGCGAATCTTTTCGGTTTTAAAACCAACGGTCAAACTTTTGGGATATTTAAATCCAAATTATTTTAAATATGATATTTTAATATCAAATGATTATATATTGTGTTTATATATTTTATTTGTCGCGTGTGCGTTATTCCTCCGAAAATTTAATCGCGTAGCGGCGTTTTAGCGTTTCGGGTTCCGTTCGAGCTTTCGGGCCACAAGTAAACTCTTTATACATCAGTCCATGTGGGCCCACACTTGTGCATGTTTCGTCCGAGACCTCATGAGGAGGGGGTAATTTGGCAAAACTTGGAACTTGTTTATCCCTTGATCAAAATTGGTTCACTACTCCTTCATTTAATCTAATTACGTTTTATTTTTTACCTCCCCCTCTCTTTTTCTCTCCCTTAGACGTTCACCATCATCATCATCTTCTTCAACAATTTTATATTGGAGATTTAGGGCTTTTATCATATCCAGATTCACCATTTCAAGATCTACGCAACCATACTCTTGATTCTTTGATTGGGGTATATTCATGAACCCTAATTTTTTCATTTCTCTTTCATTTTTACTAATTTTGATTATATGTTGATGCTATAGTACTTGTATGTTGTTGTGTTGTTGATTTAATGTTTAGAAATGCTCGATTTCATATGTTTTCGGTTTGTTCAAAAGCCGACAACAGTTATTTGTTTAAAATCAGTATACTTAATAGATGTTTTTGATTAAATAAAGTGAATAGATGAGTTTATCTCATCAAGACAATAATAGGCTTTGGATTCACGTTGTTTTGAGTTTCAGATCAAAAGTTATGCCCGATTTAGGGTTTTGATGGAATTAAGATATAAAAATGACTTGATCAGTTTTGGTCTGACTTTGTGACCATTTGGGAGTCTCTAGGGTGTACTAGTGTGTTAGGATTGATAATTGGATGAACATTCATGTTCGGGTCATCGAAATCCGAGCCACGGATCACCCGGTATGACTAAAACAAGTTTTTGAACGGATTAAAGCTCCAAGTTGATATATGGCTGTTGATCACGACTTGGGGGCTGTTCTTGGAGTGTTCTTGAGTGCACTAATGTGTCGTGTGGTTTGGTTAGGCGAGAATATACATACGACTCGCCGAAAACCGATTCCCGGGGCTCAAGTTATGACCCGATGAACTTTTAATTAAAACTTATGGTTATGAAATAAGACTTATGACATAAATAATGATCTTCATTATTAATAAATTACTTATGATATAAAAGTAATTATTTTAATTTAAGAATTATGATATATATATTTATTATATCATTTATTAATTAATTATGACTTAGTTAAACATTTAATTAAACTTATGATTTATAATACTTTTATTATTAAAAATACTCATGGTAAGTATTAAACTTATGTTATGAGATTATTATAATAAGACTTATAATAAGGATTAATTAATTTTTTAATTATTATAAGGCTGAGTTATTATTTAATTATAATTTAATTATTAAATACTTATGATGTAATGATTATAATTAGAAACTTATGATATGATTAGTAATTCATTATTAATTAATATTACTTATGATATGATTAAAATTTATTATTAATTAATAATACTTATATTATGACTAATATTTAATTAATTAAATAAATACTTATGTTATATTAATTATATCATTTAAACTTATGTTAACCTTAATAATTCAATTTAATTTAATTAAACTTATGTTATGACATAATTATACATATTTGACTTTAAATAACAATATAACTTATATTATTAATAAAACTTATACTTTAAATTTCAATGTTGACTATGTTTGACCAAGGTTGACTTTTGAGTTGACTTTTGGCTGACTTTGACTTTTAGTTGACTTTTGTTGACTTTATAATTGAGGAAATTTTTCTAACTTATAAACTTTTCAAAAATAGCAACTTTCTAAATATGAAAACTTTTCAAAAATAGAAACTTTCCTAAAATAGAAACTTTCCAAAATATAAACTTTCCTAAAATATAAACTTTCCAAAAATGGAAACCTGCTAAAAATAGAAAATTTCTAAAAATAGAAAGTATGTGTCCTTACGCTGTTCTGATCAAACCGAAGCATGTTGAGTGTTGTTCTATACCTACTTGCAACAAGTACTATAGCTATCATACTAAGACTTGACCTAAGTTAGTTATTTATATCGACCTACTTATTTATAGGTCGGCGTTGTGATCATTCTTGATCACTTTATCATTTGCGGTTCACATTTCTGTGTTGTTACTTCGATTACGTTAAAGTGAGTTATAGTCCTATTTTTCTATTTTATATCTTTTGGGATGAGAATACATGCATTTTATTTTTTTTTTACATTGGCACAAGTGGAAGTTGATTTAAGTTATTCATTGTGAGTTGAACGAAAATATTCCCTAGTCTGGTAACTGTAATCACTGGTTTCTACTGGTGAATGCGAATCCTTTGGATAGATCTATCGGGTTTGACAACCCCATTTCGTGCTAGTCGCGCTAGAAATTTTTGAAGACGGAATGTATTAGTACTTCGTAATTATTTGAAGATACACCTGTTCAGTGTATATTGTGTTTGGTAAGGGTGGAATTGGTTAAGTGGTTACCAGGTGGCTCACGGGTTAATGCAATAATGTTTTATATGTTTCCGAGCATATAATTTTTGTGGTCCAAAATAATGCTTTATGTTTTCAAACATAAATTTTTACGGTTTAAATTAAATATTATTTGCAATATTAAACCTATAATTCACTCAACATCTTTTTATTGACAGTTACTCGCATTTTTTATTCTCAGGTTCATGATTAATTGCTTCCGATGTGCTTAGAGAGTCTGCATATTTATGATGGCAGCTTTTGTTAAACATTAACTTGCATTCTATTTTGATACATTAAGTTGTGAGTGTTTGTTGACTTTGTTTTGGTCAACTTTTGATTAAGTATTTATGTATGGTTTTTCTAAACTTACATATTTTGGCAGATTTCCTTTATAGGAAATCATTTTTAAATAAAGAATGCAAGGTTATTTATTAAATTCATTTAGAGTTATGATCAAGCTGTGGGACCAAGATAACGATGGTCGTCAAGTGTACTTTGACGGATCGTTAAAGTTGGTATCAGAGCCTTGGTTGTAGGGAATTAGGCTGCATTAATGTCGTTACCCCGAGTCATAGGGTGCATTAGTGAGTCTAGTCTACAGCCCGACCTATAGCGTATTATTATATGTGATTATTTGTATTCTATGGTATATATTTTGTTGTCAAACATACATCTCTGTTATGTTCTGAACCCGGGAGGAACTCCCATTCCGATTTGAACGTATTCTTCGACTCATTCGAGTTTATCTTCTACAAGACCACCTTGGTTAGTGAAACCGAGGGATGTCATTCATGACTTCTGAAATTCTCGACATTTCTATGTCATCTATTATGAATATGGATATAACGTTTGAGTTATATTATGCGAGATGTCATTCTTGACTTCTAAATGCTCGACATTTCAATATCAGCTATTATGTTTAGGTATATAACATTCTTGTTATATTACGTGCCTTTGTGCCGTTGTGCCTTTGTGCTTTAGGTTGCGAACCAGAAACGTCATTCTTTACATTTAAGGATTCTTGATACTTCAAAGACATTTTTATGTCATCGTTACTCTTATTCATTACTTTTGATGTTTTTGGTCTCTTGTGCTGTCCTTAGCACATTGTTTAAAAAATCGTTTTAGAGAAATTGTGTGGAAGTTTGAGGTTGATCGCGTGTCCTGACCTCATGTAGTGCTATTGGAATGGAACTATGAATTAGTGAAATATAATGGCGTCAGGCCAACGTGATTATATTACGTTAATTCATAAAGAAGTCCCAATATTGTGACATGAGGAATAGAAAGCGAGTCAAAGAAAATTTTTACACTACTCATTCAGAAATTCCGATGTATTACATGGGCAGAGAAAATATTCATTACCTTATTTGTTGATATACGAGAAACTCGTTTTAACCATATTATCTATCTCATGCTCTATCTTTCATAACTCACTTGTTAGCAACAGCTTCGATCGGGAACAGTTTTGGCCCAAGGACTTATGTAATGATAATGGTCAAAACAACATTTAACTCATTGGTTTTCATGACCTCGTAACATTTGTTGGTCAAATGTCACACGACGATTCAAGTCCTTTACTCAATCTTCCACGATCTTACTTTAATTTGTAACCTTTGAAATACAGATACTCTGTTTATGGGAGTTTTACACATTTCTTTAATTGGGCGGTTCTCACGAGATTTATGGGCGAATAGAAGCAATGAAATATTTTGTCATTTATACAATTTATAAAATCATATATGTACGTATGGATTCAAATGAATAAATTTACCCTTACCTATTTTGGCTAGTATATACTAAATCATACCTTCCAAATTATTCTAAAACCACTCATTTATTGAGCTGTTTGACTAAGTCAATTAGTTTTTTATAAAATGGTGCACGTTGTACATACTTCTAAATTTACTAAGAACTTCGTTCCGTTTATGTTGTCACATCAAACGTTTAAAGCTTTTTCAAGACTCCTTTGATTGATTTTATCAAATTTTCGCATTACTCTACAGAGTGTTTGGATCACAGTTCTTCTCATCCCCCGTTTAAGGATGAAACTTACCAGTAAGTTCATCGATAGAAACTCTTACACCACTTTGGATGTCGGTTTTATAAAATTTGTTGAAAAGTCTTTGCGCTCATAAAATTTTCCCTCTTATGGTTGGACATGGCCGAAACGCGGACCGATAAATCAATTTTCTGGGGTACACTCGGTGGTCACCCTATTGTAGAAAAGGCGCTAGGTGGGTTTCTACCCCAACTGTTGTTATAGTAGGTATCATGGATGTATATTACACTAGACCGTTTGAGGAGTTTCTACTCTCAATATTCGCGATTAACCGCATGTGACGATCACTCCAAATCCATATGGACGAACACGTCATTCATCGATTTCATTGCGAGGTATTTGACCTCTATATGATACGTTTTGTAAACATTGAATTCTTTTGAAAAGGTACACCATAAATGAATATTTAAATCAAAGGTTTTCGACATCTGATGATTTCTACATATAGACAATCACCGTAAATAATAGTTTACAATAGTACTTCCGTTGACAATGCAGTCAAAATAAGATACATGGTGATGATTTGGTGAATGCAACGTTTCCTTGAAAAATATGCCATGTAAGACTCCATGCACATAGTTTGTCTAACATATAAGCAAACAGCGGAAGACTTCTAGGGAAACTGAGAATAAACATGCTAACAAGTGTCAACACAAAGGTTGGTGAGTTCATAGTTTTAATGTTTTGCATAATCTGTACATAAAGGTGGATCACAAGATTTCAGTTGTTTCATCCAGAAACATTTATCAAAATATTCTACAAGATTGAGCACCCTGGTAACTAAACTTAACGAATATATAATTTATACCCTTTGTATATTCATCTTAATAATACACGCAAACCAACGTGTACACTTCTCAAATAGCATACGTCCGTTAAAAGGCTAGTGCTCTAGCTCGGACGGGGATATCAAGCCCTATGGATCCATATACTACTACTCACGCCCACCAGTTCTTATAACTGGCAGTTACTAGTTACCAAAGCTAAGAGATTTTCGGTTCAAACTCAGTGTAGAATTTAGTATGTACTTGTATCCATTGTGTTTAAAATAAAGTGCATGTATTCTCAGCCCAAAAATATATATTGCAAAAGCATTTAAAAAGGGAGCAAATGAAACTCACCTTAGCAGCATATAAAGTCGTTCAGCAAAATGTGACCGAAACTCGGATTACCAAATAACCGTAGATCTCAACCTAGAGAACATATTTTGGTCAATAAATGTCTATCAAGCTAGGTCAGGTCATAGTGTAACACAATCCTAATGCTCGAGATCAACATACAAAAGTTATCCAAAGTCGTTTCAAAAGGTCAATTTTGACAATAGTTCAACAAAACGAGACGTACCTTATATAAGGATTCATTTACTCGGTTGGTAATATTCAAAAATCTAATTTATCAATCTTACAAACAAGTTATTTAAATATTAATTGCAGATTTAAAAGCAATTCCAATTAACGTCAATCATAATTCAGTTGACCATATATTTTAATTCGTTCATCGAAATTACGCGATTTCTAAATGAAAAGTTATTGATTTTTCGCCAGCTTTCCAAAAACATGTATACCATATACCTTTTACCAGTAATATATGTATTTAATTCGTGATTCATTATAAACTGTTTAACGACGAAAATTAGCATACAAGCATGCATAAATATATATACTCGAGCACTAGACATGGATACAAAATTAATATATAAAAGATAAGATATGAATGCTCACGTATCAATATTGTGATTCAATATTGCAGGAAAGTACGTAGACGCAACGGAGATGATAAACACTAGGTTTGACTTGTGAACAATACCCATGAGCATTACCCATAACCTCCATAGCTATAACCCATAGTTTCCTTATCTCTATCCCACTCGAAAACCCATTTTGAAAGTGACACGCTCATAACCTCGTCGTAGTATTTTATGTATAATACTACTAATAATAATAATAAGATTAATTATAATAATATTAATCTTAATAATAATAATAATAATAATAATAATAATAATAATAATAATAATAATATTAATAATAATAATAATAATAATAATAATAATAATAATAATAATAATAATAATAATAATAATAATAATAATAATAATAATAATAATAATAATAATAATAATAATAATAATAATAAATATATACAGAGATAGAGAGGAGTGAATGAGCAAACAAAACAAAGAATTCGATCTAATTTATAGCACTTGGCCTGTCTCAGCCCTCCATGCGATCGCATGGTTTTTGGGCATCATGGCCATGCGATCGCATGGCCCTCTGATCCATCTCACATTCATTTAACTTCTAGTTTGTCGACATATTTAAATATTAATATAATATATATAATTTAAAATAATTAATTATATATTATATTATATTCTCGTGTATAGGTGTCTTGTAATTTTCATTCCGATATCTTGTACGTTTACGTTCGAATTATGTCCCGCTTCCGGTTTCTCGAACGCATTTTCGTACGCTTAGAAAACTAGTACTTTTCATTACGCGACGTGTACCTTTATCGAAAATTAAACTTAATCATTGATAAACTATGTCACTCGAAGTGTAGCTTTAATCAATTAAGTGTTTTGGTTATTTGCTTCTATAAATCATCATCTCGTAGTATATACATATACATATATACATTTTCATTTTGAAATAGTGTTTACTGTAGCAAAGTTACTGTAGCAAAGTTTTTTTTACTGTAGGAAATAGTGATTTTCGAAAACACTGTAGCTTTTCGGGTACTGTAGCAATTCAAAAATACTGTAGCAAATTAGTGTTTTACTAGTTCATCTTAAACATTTTAGTTAACTTATCAAAATATCAATCGAATCAATAATCGAATGTTACTATCGTTTACTAAATAACTTGAAATCATATATATATATATGCACATTAAGTTATATATATATATATATTGTTCGTGAATCTTCGAGAACAGTCAAAGAATAATTGATTACATGAATATAGTTCCAAAACTTTCGTGACTCAACATTACAGACTTTGCTTATCGTGTCAGAAACGTTATAGATTAAGTTTAAATTTGGTCAGAAATTTTTGGGTCATCACACCGCAACACCCTCGTAAAAATTAATCCTATGATTCAATACTTTAAGGTGCACAGAATCATTTTTGGAGATTCATCTCACCTGGAGTCGAATATTCTTTATAGTCCACGATTCACGTTTCTTTTCATCCGCACATAAATTGAAGAATAAGGATGAATCCTAGATTGACTCGCTCATTGTGCGAGGAGTTCACTCTCGATGATAGATCACATTTTTCGTACGTTTTCCCTTCGAAAATTCAATGAAAATTTACTTTGAAGTCCATGATCCTCATTATCTCCTTTGAGAGAATTGCCTTAAATATCTATGCCACTAATGTGACTTCATATATTTCTTCCTTCATTGTTGCAACTATATTTCATTCGACCCAGTTCGTCTCCTTGGGGAGCTCCTGTTTTGTTTGTTAAGAAGAAAGATGGTTCGTTCTGATGGTGTATTGATTTCTCGAATTTAACAAGCTTACTGTTAAGAATTGTTATCCTCTTCTGAGAATTGATGATCTGTTCGATCAGCCTCAAGGTTCGTCTGTTTATTCTAAAATTGATCTTCATTCTGGTTATCACCAATTGCGCGTCAAAGAAACTGATATTCTGAAAACCGCTTCCTGTACCCGTTATGGTCACTACGAATTCCTTGTTATGCCGTCCAGATTGACAAATGCACCTGCTATGTTCATGGACCTCATGAACTGTGTGTGTAGACCCTATCTGGACAAATTCGTTATTGTTTTCATCGACGACATTCTTATCTATTCCAAGAGTGATGAAGAGCACGAAGAATATTTGAGATTAGTGCTTGATTTGTTAAGAAAAGAAGAGCTGTATGCTGAACTTTTCTTAGTGTGCGTTCTGGTTGAAAGAAGTTCAATTCCTTGGGCACGTTGTTAGTAAACAAGGAATTCAAATGGATCCTGCCAAGATTGAGGGAATTGAGAAGTGGGAAATTCCAAAGGCTCCTACTCAGGTTCGTCAGTTTCTAGGTTTGGCAGGCTATTATAGAAGGTTCATTCAAGATTTCTATCGTATAGCAAAACCTCTGACTGCTTTAACGCACAAGGGGAAGAAGTATGAGTCGAAGGATGAACAAGAGACTGATTTTCAAACCCTGAAGAAGAAGTTGACTACCGCTCTGATATTGTCACTACCTGAGGGTAATGATGATTTTGTTGTTTATTGTGATGCTTCACGTCAGGGCTTTGGTTGTGTTTTGATGCAACGAAAGAAAGTTATTGCGTACGCGTCACGTCAGTTGAAGATTCACGAACAGAATTATACAACCCATGATTTTGAGTTGGGAGCTGTTGTGTTTGCGCTTAAGATTTGGAGACATTATCTATATTGGGTCAAAAGTACATTGTACACTGATCACAAAGTCTTCAACATGTTCTTGATCAAAAACAGCTAATTTGAGACAGCGAAGATGGATTGAGTTATTGAACGATTATTATTGTGAACTCCTTTATCATTCGGGAATGGCCAATGTCGTGGCCGATGCTTTAAGTCGAGAAAAGAGAGTTAAACGTCGTAGTTTTAGATTCTTAAGTATGACCATTCGAACTAACCTCACTAGGCAGATTCTTGAGGTACAACAAGAAGCCTTGAAGGAGGATAATTTCGTAACGGGAAGGTCTGAGGCTTATGTAAACAGTTTGAGGTACGAACCGATGGTACTCGGTATTTTTCGGAACGTCTTTGGGTTTTGAAATTTGGTGATTTGTGACAACTTGTTTTGGATGAAGCTCATAAGTCTAGATACTCTATTCATCCTAGTTCAGGAAAGATGTATCATGACCATAAGGAGCTGTATTAGTGGCCTAATTTGAAAACTGATGTGGCTACTTATGTGGCTAAGTGTTTGACCTGTGCTAAGGTTAAAGCTGAACATCAGAATTGTCCGGACTTCTGGTGCAACCTGAGATTCCCAAGTGGAAGTGGGAAGGTATTACGATGGATTTTATTACGAAGTTATCGAGAACCGTGGGTGGTTATGATACCATTTGGGTGATCGTTGACCGACTCACAAAGTCAGCTCATTTCTTGCCGATTAAGGAAACAGATTCGATGGAGAAGCTTACTCGTTTGTATTTGAAGGAGATTGTTTCAAGACATGGTGTTCCTGTATCTATTATTTCAGACCGAGACAGTCGATTCATATCGAGGTTTTGGCAATCCTTACCAGAAGCTTTGGGAACTAAGTTGGATATGAGCACCGCTTATCATCCGCAGACGGATGGTCAGAGTGAAAGGACCAATCAAACGTTAGAAGACATGTTACGAGCGTGCGTCATTGATTTTGGTAATGGGTGGGATAGATATTTGCCGTTGGCTGAATTTTCTTATAACAACAGCTATCATACAAGTATTAAAGCCGCACCGTTTGAAGCTCTGTATGGTAGAAAATGTAGGTATCCTATTTGTTGGAATGAGGTTGGGGATGCTCAACTCACAGGCCCAGAAATTATTCATGAGACTACCGAGAAGATCGTACAGATTAAGGAAAGGTTGAGAACCGCCAGAAGTCGGCAAAAGAGTTATGCCGATAAGAGAAGGAAGGATTTAGAATTTCAGGTCGGTGACCGTGTTATGTTGAAAGTATCACCTTGGAAGGGTGTGGTACGATTTAGTAAGAGAGGAAAGTTGAATTCTCGATTTGTTGGACCATTCGAAATTACAGAGAGAGTTGGACCCATGGCTTATCGTTTGAAATTGCCACAAGAACTTAGCGTCGTTCATGACATTTTCCATGTGTCGAATTTGAAGAAGTTTTTGGCCCAGGCCGATGAAACCATTCCTCTTGATGAACTTCATGTTGATAAGCAACTCCATTTTATTGAGGAACCCGTTGAAATTGTGGATCGAGAGGTTAAGACCCTCAAGCAAAGTAGAATTCCTATCGTCCGAGTGAGATGGAATGCCAGACGCGGACCCAAGTTCACTTGGGAACGTGAAGATCAGATTGGGCAGAAATACCCGCATTTGTTCTCAAATGGCGAGTCAATCCCTGCACTTGCTCAAATTTCGGGACGAAATTTCCGTAACGGGAAGGTACTGTCACAACCCTACTTTTTCCATTATCTTTTACCGTTTATTATTTAACGTTCGTTAATTGTTATTCATGCCACGTCATTTCTATGACCTATATTATTATTTTAGTAATAATATATTAATTATTGTGTGTTAAATGAATATTTGTATTCATATTTTAAATCGTACGTTTCTACGAATCGTGGATTTCTATCCGGTGAATCTTTTCAGTTTTCAAACCAACGGTCAAACTTTTGGGATATTTAAATCCAAATTATTTTAAATATGATATTTTAATATCAAATGATTATATATTGTGTTTATATATTTTATTTGTCGCGTGTGCGTCATTCCTCCGAAAATTTAATCGCGTAGCGGTGTTTTCGCGTTTCGGGTTCCATTCGAGCTTTAGGGCCACAAGTAAACTCTTTATACATCAGGCCATGTGGGCCCACGCTTATGCATGTTTCGGTCGAGACCCCATGAGGAGGGGGGTAATTTGGCAAAACTTGGAACTTGTTTATCCCTTGATCAAAATTGGTTCACTGCTCCTTTATTTAACCTAATTACATTTTATTTTTCACCTCCCCCTCTTTTTTTCTCTCCCTTGGACGTTCACCATCATCATCATCTTCTTCAACAATTTTATATTGGAGATTTAGGGCTTTTATCATATCCGGATTCACCATTTCAAGATCTACGCAACCATACTCTTGATTCTTTGATTGGGGTATATTCATGAACCCTAATTTTTTCATTTCTCTTTCATTTTTATTGATTTTGATTATATGTTGATGCTATAGTACTTGTATGTTGTTGTGTTGTTGATTTGATGCTTAGAAATGCTCGATTTCATATGTTTTCGGTTTGATCAAAAGCGGACAGCAGTTATTTGTTTAAAATCAGTATACTTAACAGATGTTTTTGATTAAATAAATTGTATAGATGAGTTCCTCTCATCAATACAATAATTTTAGGCTTTGGATTCATGATGTTTTGAGTTTCGGATCAAAAGTTATGCCCAATTTAGGGTTTTGATGGAATTAAGATATAAAAACGACTTAATCAGTTTTGGTCCGACTTTGTGACCATTTTTGGAGTCTCTATGGTGTACTAGTGTGTTAGGATTGATGATTGGATGAACATTCATGTTCAGGTCACCGAAATCCGAGCCAAGGATCACCCGGTATGACTAAAACAAGTTTTTGAACGGATTAAAGCTCCAAGTTGATATATGGCTGTTGGTCAAGACTTGGGGGACTGTTATTGGAGTGTTCTTGAGTGCACTAATGTGTCGTGTGGTTTGGTTAGGCGAGGATATACATACGACTCACCGAAAACCGATTCCCGGGGCTCAAGTTATGACCCGATGAACTTTTAATTAAAACTTATGGTTATGAAATAAGACTTATGACATAAATAATGATCTTCATTATTAATAAATTACTTATGATATAAAAGTAATTATTTTAATTTAAGACTTATGATATATATATTTATTATATCATTTATTAATTAATTATGATTTAGTTAAACATTTAATTAAACTTATGATTTATAATACTTTTATTATTAAAAATACTTTTAGTAAGTATTAAACTTATGTTATGAGATTATTATAATAAGACTTATAATAAGGTTTAATTAATTTTTTAATTATTATAAGGCTTAGTTATTATTTAATTATAATTTAATTATTAAATACTTATGATGTAATGATTATAATTAGAAACTTATGATATGATTAATAATTCATTATTAATTAATATTACTTATGATATGATTAAAATTTATTATTAATTAATAATACTTATATTATGACTAATATTTAATTAATTAATTAAATACTTATGTTATATTAATTATATCATTTAAACTTATGTTAATCTTAATAATTCAATTTAATTTAATTAAACTTATGTTATGACATAATTATACATATTTGACTTTAAATAACATTATAACTTATATTATTAATATAACTTATACTTTAAATTTCAATGTTGACTATGTTTGACCAAGGTTGACTTTTGAGTTGACTTTCGGTTGACTTTGACTTTTAGTTGACTTTTGTTGACTTTCTAATTAAGGAAACTTTCCTAACTGATAAACTTTCCAAAAATAGCAACTTTCTAAATATGAAAACTTTTCAAAAATAGAATCTTTCCTAAATTAGAAACTTTCCTAAAATAGAAACTTTCCAAAAATAGAAACTTTCCTAAAATAGAAACTTTCCAAAAATGGAAACCTGCTAAAAATAGAAAATTTATAAAAATAGAAAGTATGTGTCCTTACGCTGTTCTGATCAAACCGAAGCATGTTGAGTGTTATTCTATGCCTACTTGCAACAAGTACTATAGTTATCATACTAAGACTTGACCTAAGTTAGTTATTTATATCGACCTGCTTATTTATAGGTCGGCGTTGTGATCATTCTTGATCACTTTATCATTTACGGTTCACATTTCTGTGTTGTTACTTCGATTACGTTAAGGTGAGTTATAGTCCTATTTTTCTATTTTATATCTTTTGGGATGAGAATTCCTGCATTTTATTTTTTTTATATTGGACACAAGTGGAAGTTGGTTTAAGTTATTCATTGTGAGTTGAACGAAAATATTCCCTAGTCTGGTAACTGTAATCACTAGTTTCTACTGGTGAACGCGAATCCTATGGATAGATCTATTGGGTTTGATAACCCCATTTCGTTTTAGTCGCGCTAGCAATTTTTGAAGACGGAATGTATTAGTACTTCGTAATTATTTGAAGATACACCTATTCAGTGTATATTGTGTTTGGTAAGGGTGAAATTGGTTAAGTGGTTACCAGGTGGCTCAAGGGTTAATGGAATAATGTTTTATATGTTTCCGAGCATATAATTTTTGTGGTCCAAAATAATGCTTTATGTTTTTAAACATAAATTTTTACGGTTTAATTTAAATATTGTTTGCAATATTAAACCTATAATTCACTCAACATTTTTTTGTTGACAGTTACTCGCATGTTTTATTCTCAGGTTCATGATTGATTGCTTCCGCTGTGCTTAGAGAGTCTGCATATTTATGATGGCAGCTTTTGTTAAACATTAACTTGCATTCTATTTTGATACATTAAGTTGTGGGTGTTTGTTGACTTTGTTTTGGTCAACTTTTGATTAAGTATTTATGTATGGTTTTTCTAAACTTACATATTTTGGTAGATTTCCTTTATAGGAAATCATTTTTAAATAAAGAATGCAAGGTTATTTATTAAATTCATTTAGAGTTATGATCAAGCTGTTGGACCAAGATAATGATGGTCGTCAAGTGTACTTTGACGGGTCGTTAAACCACTGTTCCAGTCATGATGATGCATTGTCATGTTCTCGAGCAACTCCCATGATTCGTCTGCGGTTTGGTTCATCAGATTTCCTTGAGCGGCGGCATCGATCGTCGTCCTATGATTTACCGTAAGACCATTCTAGAAGGTGCAGATTTGGGCTGACCGTTCTAACTGGTGATTAAGGCATTTCTTCAGCAGGGTTTTGAATCGCTCCCATGTAGTGTAAAGAGATTCATCATAACTTTGTTTAAAGTTAATGATGTCATTCTTAAGCTTAGTTTGTTTACAAGGAGGGAAATATTTGATTAGGAATTTAGTGGCCATCTCCATCCAACACGTGATGGAATCTTTTTCCAGTCCTTCGAACCATGTCTGTGCATGATGAGTGAGAGAATAGGGAAACAAGTATAGCCGGACTATAACTTGTCCTATCCTTGGCTGCTTGTAGGAATTTAAAAGAGATATGAATTTATCAAGGTGAGAATTAGGATCGTCATTCGGTAATCCATGGAATTGATAGCCATTTTGGATGAGCTGTATGATGTGATGTTTTAACTCAAATGAGTGTCCTTGAATCTCTGGAAATCTGATCGGTCCACCTCGACCTTAAATCGAGGGTTTAGTGTTTTCTGCTAAAGTAAAGCGTAACGCCATTTGTTTTCTGATTCGAGCTTCCTTGCGTGCTTTAGAGATTATGGTGTCTGGATCAGGTACGAATAACAACGGCTCTGGTCTAGATCGGGTCTGGGTCATACACTGGGTATGCCTCTTTTTTTTTTAAGCAGATAAACTAGGTTCCTAATTTAGTCTAAGGCAATCTAAGATTAATCTAAAGTAATCTAAGGTAATATTATTCTAAGGTAGTCTAAGGTATTCTAAGCTAAGGTATTCTAATTATCCTAATTGTAGATATGTTTTTGGTTCTTGCTACTGATTCCCTATTATTTTGATAACAGAGCTTCGCACGAACTATTCAACAAACCAAGTGGCCAGGCCGACTACGGAGAGAAAGGATCCTTTTGGTTCCAATATAATTGGAGACTGTTCGGAAAATCCAACAACCAAGTCCGTGTATAATTGTCTTTCTTAGACACCACTTAAATGTTTGTGGATGAGTTTGATAGAGAGCAGTATTGTCTGATAACAGTTCCCCGGCAGCGGCGCCAAAAATTAGGTTCCCTCTTGATATGGCCAAAACATACGGGTTTATTTCGTGCGATGTCGTCAGGTCACAGCATTTCAGAGTCAGCCACCAAGAGGGAGGTACTTGTTTTAAATTTATATTTAGCGGGGCCTAAATCGTACTACTCCTTATTATGAGTAAGGGAAGTATGACCTAGAGTCGTATTTTTGAGATATCAGTAGAATCGAACCTATATCTAAAACTTAAGATAATTCTAAGGTGCAGGAGTAGTGGGTGATTACCTAATTTTGAGTTTTCTAAATAAAGTAAAGTAAATACGATAAAATTTGTAATTCAGATAAGGCTCAAACAAGTGCATGCTATGATTTCATCAGTTACTTTTCCGGTATTATGGAGTGCTGGCTCATGGATAAGCAGTGACCTTGTATTTACTACACTAGTCCTAAACGCCCCCGTCATAAGACATGTTATTGGGTAATGCGATAGGCTTGAAGATTTTGAATAGACAGCAACGTCCCTTACCCCCGACACCCGTGCAGTCTGACTACAGGCATACACATTCAGACGGCTCATCCAATTGAGCGACTCGGTTGGGTGACGTATTAACATTCCAAATGGTCTAAACTTTCTTAAGTATAATAGAATACATGGTTTTCCATATCCGAGAGACGTGATGTGTCTCGATGCTTTCGTTAATGATTGGTTTAAAAGATAGTTAGGCCCTTAAAAGTGTTCAACCATAAAGAACACCATGGCCAAGTCAAGCTGACTTCCATGAATACGTTCGGTTATCCTAACGGTCCAATCCTTTATGTATTCGAACAAACAGTTCTTAATTAACCAAGAATCCCTCAAGCGGGGTGCAATGCTTGAGACCGCGTTATGGTGAAGTGTACTAGTCAACACTAACCGTGTTCCATGGCCCTACTTAGTAGAGGTGCATCTTACAACAACCGTTGTTTCAGCGTGCACGTACGAAGTTTATATGCTTGATGACTACACTAGCATGGTCTTAAGACCAACAATGTACTAGGGGTCTAGTTAGATGTTTCACTACGAAAGAGTCCTCAGTCGGAATTCAAGGCTCGGTGGACTTACTACAACCGGTATGCCTCAGTCAAACTCACGTTGTATCCGATAGACTTCTCTTACCAAGGGGTGACACAGATTGTGTACTCTGAATCGGGGTTCGCAACTTCCCAATAACAGAGCCAATAACTACGTTCTATTAGTTGGAAAAGCGATTGAGTTCAAAGCATAATCAGAAAGCATTTTGATAACATGCACAAACCATAATATAATTTCGGCATTATAACTGATTACATCATAACATACACTAAAGATAACTACTCGCTAATCATGGCAACAATATCACAAAGCATAATAATGGAAGATATTATATAAAGACAATGGATAGAAGTACCAGTAGATTAAACGAGTTCTGAATACAAAAGTGACAACTTCAAGACTCCAGACCGCTCCTAATACAATCTTCGGCGTTCTTCTCCGGGTACTAGGTTTCCCGCACGGAGTCGAAGACCTTGAAAGTATGACTAATATTGTACAAGAGAGAGAAAGAAGTGAATTGAAGTGTGTGTTGAAATGAATGACAAATGCCCTTTAAATAAACCAAAAATTTCCCTGCAAACGGCTGGCAGGCCGTTTGCCAAGGCAAGCCATTTAACGAGTCCGTTTACTGGAGCCGTTTACTGGAGCCGTTTGGCAGGCCATTTCTAATCCAGGCAGGCCGTTTGGCTGCCTGGTTCCCTGGATCGTAACTTGATTTCTTATCTTTCGCCGTTTTCGCTCTAGAATCTTCGTTTTAGCTCCGATTCTCTTGATTCTTTTTGCACCATCTTCGTAATTACTTGTTCTTAAATATTGACTGACGAAGCGGGTATTTTGGTGATAAAGTTTGGAACTTTATTGTTTTTGGGCCTTAATAGCGAGGTGAAAACGTGACTTTTTAGCCGATATCAGAGATGCTAAAGTAAGCTATTGTAGGTGATGCAAAAAATAAAGATGTTCTTGAAATATTGAATCACTCATTGTAGCTGAAGGCTTCGTTGATGTGGATATCAAAAGACTTGGTGGTCTTGGAGTCATGCTGGTTTTCTCTTCAGTTGAGGCAGCAAAAAGTATTGTGGAAGGGGACCATCCACTCAAGAAGTCGATTCATAAGGTCAGTTGGTGGGATTTTTCTGCTTGGCCCGAAGGTCGAATGAATTGGATATCGATTTCTGGAGTACCCTTACCTTGTTGGTCGGAAAAAATCTTTAAATAGATTGCTGAATGGTATGGTGTGGTTTATCTTCTCAAAAATTGTGAGATCAATGGCAACCAAAGTTTGTTAAATGGTAGAGTTTTTGGAAAACTTAATGATCCTACTATTGTCAATGATTCTTTGAAATTAGATTACAAATCAAAGGTGTACTTTGTCAATATCATTGAAGAAAATGAGGCAACTAAAAAAGTTAATTCAGTTCATGCTTGCTGTCATAAACATAGTTGTTGTATGTCCCATAGCCATCATGAAGATTCATCGGAATTAGATTCCAATTATGTGAACTCAGATGACTATTGTAGTGATGTGGATGAAGATGTTTATGGTAATCCCAAAGATGACCCTAATCCTATAACCAATGAGGAAAGAGAAGCATGTAGAAAAGATGACCAAACACATTCAGTTTCTGATTCGATGATAATTTATCTGTTACCAAGGAATGTACCTGTGATATTGAATCTAGATCCCCTAATGGGCCAAATAATTATTTTGAGCCCATTAATGGTGTTGGGCTCAACTACAATAATGAAAGTGTTAAAGTTAATCTGCCAAATGAGGGAGCCTTCTGTGATGGGCCCAAGTCAGATAATATTGGGGCTAATGATAAGGTGCAAAGTAACGGTTTTGGTGTTCCATCAAAAGCAACAGGTAGGCCAAGTAAAAATTCTGTATGTGACAAACCAAAATCAACAAACTGTGATGACAATTCCAATTATAATGCTCGAGCCTCCTGTTCTAATGAAGTCACTTATTGTAGCGACTGCTACCTTACTGTGGTTTCAAATTGTAGAGCAACTACACGTATTATGCGTCTCCAAAGATCTCGTTGTGAATCAAAGAAAGGTAAGAGCAAGTCTATCAGTTGCAAAACGTGTGGGACTAAAAGAAATAAATGTAAGAAATCAAAAGAGTATGTTGATAAGATTATTGATGATGCTCCTACAAAATTGTTTGATAGTGATGATTTAAGGAAGTTCGGGGAACAAATCGGATTGAGGTGGTCAACCTCAATCCCTCAGTAAGTTCCTTCTTGTTCTTCTCTGTCGTTTTTTTGTTAGGTCTTTAATGAATATTCTATGATTAAATGTTCGGGGTTTTGCGGTTAATGAGAAATTTGGGTGGGTGCGTAGTATTTGTTGTAAAGAAAGACCTTGTATATATATGTATACATGAATGTTAATTATAAATATATTTATTTGAAAATATGTATATATATATTTAGTTATATAATAAAATCTGATATTAAAATGTATTTATATATTCATATAGTATATGGAAAATAAATGATTTCGAGCTTAAATAGTAAACGATTGTAATACTCGGTTGACATTTCGCCAGTGTTGATATAGATCTAATACGAGTTTATGAAGATTTAAAATAAAAGTTTGACTGTAAATAGATTACGAAGATTTTAAATTTGTTAAAAATAATTTTACCTTTTTAGATCAAATTTTAGTAATCCGTACATATTATTTGGAACAGAGAATAAATATTAGACGCACCTTTTTGATCAGGTTTCAAACAGTTAATAACCAGAATAAATAAATGATCTTAATTTAAAAATTTGGGATTTTTAGGAACAATTTTATATTTTAACTGTTTAGCAATGGACCCGAAATAATATCCGCTTTAAACTGTCAGCAGGATATTTATTTAGAGTATGCACGTTTGTTTAATGTATACTACTGTATTTGTTTCTTAACTCACCATCATCATTCACTCTCTTATCTATATATATTACTCTTATGTTTTCTTCTTCATTCATGAAGCCCGAGAACAACCTTCAACCTCCGTGAACCCACTTCAAACTCGTACACCACCATCCGCAAACATCATTTGATCACCTCCTTTATTTACTAACTCCTGCTAATACTATTCCTTTATATTCTATATTCTACTACCATCGATAACACGAGTATTCACCACCGGACATAACCATCACCAAAACCCTTATATTCTTCTGCTAATATTACCGTCACATGTTACTGCTGCAACTACGAACATGTTAGAGTTTTTGCTGTCGAACAAACCCCACACACATACACATACACACCACTCAAACTACTACCATCGAACAGCTACCACCTCTAATCTTCAAACCCACCACCATTATGAATTAACAACCAAACCATCAAACTGTTTCTGTTTACTTCTGTACAAACCCACAAAAAAAACCTGCAACAAGTGTTTCGGCTACAACTATTCCGGTATATTTTTTTCGATCCAACATCACAACTTCAACAACCGATCACCACCATAACCAATATCATTTCATTGTGACTGTTACTGTTTCGAACCACCAAATAAGAACCTCACTTTGATCACCACCATCAACGAGAACCACCTTCGGTCACCTTCGGCCACCTTGATCTCATTCTCACCACCACTTTTTAACTGTCAATTTCAAAACCCAGTTGATGAACAGTGACAAAATTGATAACGAATAAAGATGATACGGGTTACTACTATCTCCTGTGTTCGCTACTATTTTATGGTGCAAACGCCACCTTGCTACAGCTACTGCTACGCTGTTATTGCAGACCTGAAACCACCATCAACCATCGCAAAACACCATCACCATACGCCACTGTTTTCTACTACTGTTGCCGTCTTTTTTTTCTTCCAAACAACTGACCAGCGAACGGTAAATAAGATTTTCTTTTATGCTTCCATTTTCTTTTCTGGTTACCCAATCACGAGAACCGCTTGTTGGGCTGCTGCTAGTTCTTGTTTCTTTTCTTCTCTATCGCTATCAACCAACACCGACACCCTTTTAATTGCCTAATAAAACTTTGGTTACACCGTGGGATTTTTAGTTTTTTTGGGCTATATAAATGGGTCATCTTATCTTTGGGCTGCCATGTTTTGTTTGGTCCGAACCAACAACCACAGTTATCAGAAAACGATAATTACGATTATATTAATATTCGATGGTAACGGTTTATGATGATCGATTATGATAAATTACACTGTTGATGGCAATCGAGTAAATTAAGTACTAATGATGCGAGTAAAAATGATGATTTATGATTTATGATTATGATCGTGTAAGGAACAACGATAATTGGTATGATTATGATTTTATGATTTTAATCTTGATGAAAGGTATGATGATGGAGGTACTGAAGTAACGGGTTTAAAGATGGTGATGTGTACGATTAGGATAATGAAGATGATTAATAGTAGTTAAGGATGGATGGATTAGAAAAGTGAAACAGAAACATAACGGGTTAAACATAATTAGTTTTCAATTAATATCAGAAAAACAGTTTCAGTCAAGTGGTTTGGTGTTGTTTGTGTTAACCGAGAGGTCTTGGGTTTGAGCTCGGATTGAGGCATATAATTTTTAAGAAAAGCTTTGGAAGGTAGTTTTCAATACCAACATTTTTATTATTATTATTATTACTTTATTATTATTATTAATATTATTCTTATCATTATTATTATTTTTTATCATAAATATTAGTATTATTATTAGTAGCATTATTATCATTATAGATATTATAAATTAGATACAAACTTTAGATATATAGAAGTATATATAATAGGTATACTACTTTTACTAATAAAATACTTTTTGTTCATTTACGTTTTAATATAACTCTAATTTATTAAAAATGTTATCATATTAAAAATTATGAGTATTTAAAAATATTAATACTAAGTACTTATTTAAAGTATTTTAATAAAGTATATAATATATTATTATGATAATTTAATAGAATATATATAAAATAAATATATTTAAATAATTATTAATATTAAATTTAATATCACAAGTATATTACTAATATCAAAATATATATTTATTTGAATATTATTATATGTGTTAATATGTATACTTGATAGCATTGTTCGGTTATGTCGTATGCATATTTTTACTACAAAATATCGTATCGTGAGTTTCATTTGCTCCCTTTTACTCCTTACATTTTTGGGCTGAGAATACATGCAATATTTTATTAACTGCTTTACAATATTTATATGCATGAGCTTCATTTGCTCCCTTTTTAAATGCTTTTGCAATATATATTTTTGGGACTGAGAATACATGCGCTTTTATAACTATTTTACGAAATAGACACAAGTACTTAAAAACATTCTACGATTGAGTTACGAGTACACCGGATATCACCCCTTTATAGTCTGGTAATCTAAGAATTAGGAAATCGAGCTCCTAATTGACGCGAATCCTAAAGATAGATCTATGGGCACTCACAAGCCCCAGTCAGAGAATGTGAACTGCTTTAGTACTTTGAAATAGGTATACAACTGCCATCTTTAAAAGATATGATCTGTTTGCGAGGTGTACACTGATATCGGGCAAAAAGTCACGTTTTTACCCCATAAATCAGGCCCTAGAACAATAAAGATTAAAACTTTATCAGCAAAATTATTGTTTTTTTGGTTGATTTTGTAGATTAATTAATTACAAAGGCGATGCAAAAAGAATCAAGTAAAACGGAGCTAAAACGAAGATTCTAGAGCGAAAACGGTGAAAGACAAGAAATCAAGTTATGATCCAGTGAATCAAGCCTGATCAGCAGACCATACGGCCTGCCATACGACCTGCCACTATGGAAACGGCCTGCCATATACGTGCCACCACACGAGCCACCATGCGGCCTACCAAGCATACGGCCTGCCAAAAACGTGCTGCCATACGCCCTGCCAGGCGTATGCAGGCAAATTCCAAGTCTATTTAAAGGGCCTTTCTCCATCCATTCCAAGACACACTCAACTTGAAATATAATTTATATTTTCAATATTTTTAGTAAGCTTTAGTAGTAGTTAGCTTAGCTTTTATTTTCCGGAGGATATCCCGGCGAGTCCCTGCGATCCCGGGCAGATTAGTTCGGCTTTTTCAGGTTTTACTCGAAACGCTTGTCGTTTGTATTAAACATGTATTCTTATCTTTTATGTTTAATAATGCGTTCTGATATTGCCATGATAGCTTAATTTATCTGTATGTTTCCATGATAGAAGTTTGGGTTAGCGTAATTATGTTAATATAGTACGATTAATGTTATAATACTGAACTAGGAAGTCTGATAGATTTGTATGCTAGCATCTTAAGGATTGACCAACTTAGGTTGTGATTAGGACTTGTCCACCTATATGAAATTAGCTACTTCATAGGATTAAGACCCCTGGTTATACTGTATCTGAAGATTCTATGAACTCGGTATGGCCGGAGTTCCCGAGAGGCATCTAATGCACTTTTAGGACACGGAACCTAGGAATTGAGACATGAATGACCTAGTATGCCTATTGACTATTCCGAAGAGACCTCTTAGGAGCTGTTAAGATCTAGTTAGTGCCTCTACTATATGACCTAAGCCTATTGCATGTTCTTGTCTGATTGTTGCCCTAGGTCTTAGTCATATCAACTGTTTAGGTACTTATTAGGTTTCTATCTGCTTTACTATCAGTATATTAACTGTAATGCTGTATAATATTTGATTTGTTGTGATCTCACTAGTATGATGAAATGGTTGTTAGTTTTCATTTAAGGTTTTGCCAACTTAAACCGACGGACTCCTTCCATTTGTGATCAGTGTTCAATCAACACGGCACGTTGTTATTCAGTTATCTGAACTAATAATGAGGGTTAGGATTAGAGCTTAACTTACTAATAAACCTAGTACTCTACTGAGGATAACCTCCGAGGTATTGTTACACTTCAGTTATACGACCAAGTGACATACTTCTCACTGCTCAAAGAGAACTCCGAGAGTTCAAAGATAAGTAGGTCTGTGTAATTGGCTCATCCAACCAGATCAACATCAATCCAAGCATAGTCTTAACATAAGCATAATTACCTTTCCCTAACCCAATACTGATATCTTGGTCAACATTTTCTTGATCCGCATACTCCAGATATCCTCCCACTTTATTTACTTTTCTGCATTTAGGACCTTTAGATAAAATCAACTACTATCTTTTATCCAGGTAATTTAACTAAAAGACAATTATCCACTTGATCTTCAATTCGTTAATCAGCATAAAATTCGACACTAGGTTAACTTACACCTTCTACACCTTAGAAAGTAAAGTAAATTTAGGCCCCGCAAAATATAAATAAACGAAGACGCTGTGTGCTACCGAATCGGACACCGTGCGACCTAACGACACCGCACAAAATAAAGAACCGTCCGTTAGTGGCATATCAGTAGTTGACCTTCTTCTTGGCGCCGCTACCGGGGATCGAATATTTTGATCGAGAAAGATTTTAAGCAGACAAAGTGTTGTTTGGTGGTGTCTAAGAAAGAAAATTATACACGGACTTAGTTATTGGATTTTCCGAACAGTCTCCAATTATATTGGAACCAAAAGGATCATGCCTCTCCGTAGTCGGCCTGGCCACCTCGATACAAGTAATCTGTGAGAAGTCCTATCAGTTAAGATATCCGATCTGGTTAGCGACCGAATTTCAAGAATAATTGTTTTTATTAAATTATCGATCCTTTTAGTAAATTAATATTCTCTAAAAGTTACTTTTAAGACTTTTTATTAACAAAAAATTAGAAAAAAAATGGAACAACAAGACACCCTTGCTTCTACGCATAAGTCATGCTTAGAGGAAAGAGGAGGACCAATCACCTTAGGAACCGAAGGAATTCCTGAGATCAGTTCACACATGATTAAACTAGTCAGTATGATCTGTAAATTTCAAAGATTACCGACTGACGATCCTAATTTTCATATAAACAAATTTATCAGTCTGGTTGACTCTTTTAAGAAGGAATCAAACGAGAAAAACATTTTAAAACTTCATCTTTTTCAATATTCACTTTCTAAACACGCTTCAGCATGGTTTGACGCACTTAACCCGAATTCAATCCATACATGGGAGGATTTAGCCACTAAATTTCTAAATAAATATTATCCACCCTCCCTACAAACCTGTTTAAGAAATGACATCACTAACTTTTCCCAAAAAGAAAATGAGTCATTGTGTCTAGCATGGAATAGAGTAAAGATGATGCTTAAAAGATGTCCGAATCATTTGTTAAGTCAGGCAGACATAGTCTGTACGCTTTACAATGGTTTGACCAAGGATGATAAGTCTCTCCTAGACATGGCCTCGCAAAGAAATTTCATGTCTCGAACAGCAGATGAAGCATGGGATCTCTTGGACACAATAGCTGCACAACAGGAAGACTGGAACAATGAAGCTACTGAGAAGGATGATGTCTTCGCTCATACGATAAAAATGCTGGAAACCAGGTTACAAGATCTCACCCTCACTCTTCAAAGTTTACAAATTCCTAAGAACTCCGATGCTACTAGAACCAATCTAAGGTATCCTTACCCTAGATGGGCACACAAACAGCAAAATAGCTCGGATCATAATATAATTTTTCCATTGCACAAACCTACTCTCTACTCTAAGGAAATTTTAGCTGAATTTATGAAAAAGCAATACATGATAAACCTTCAAGTCATAGAATGCCAAAATAAGTTCGACACGTTGATAAAGACTTTTGAAGAATTAATCACTAATTTTCAGCTTACGCTTAAACGTTTAACCACTAAAATTAATATAGAGTGTAGTGAGTTTGATGCCCTAGTAATTACTAGAGGAGGAAAAGAAACAACTGTCAATATACCCATACAAGATTTTTCCGATAAAGAACCTGTGCAAATTAACCCAGTCGTCAATCCACCAGAACCTATCTCTCCTAAGGCCCCGGAAATCATTCCGCGCGCCCGCATACCTTTCCCAGGTAGGCTTAGGAAGGAAAAACAAAAAGCACAATTTGCTAAGTATTGGGATATTATTAAGAATTTGCATTTGAATGTACGTCTAGTAGATGCTTTAGTAGAAATGCCAAACTGCGCTAAAATTTTCAAATAACTGCTTTTAAATAAAGAGAGATTAAGAGAGATAGTTAGCTTGCCCTTAACTGAAGAATGCTCGTTAGTGTTACAGCATGGAATTCCTCCTAAGTTAGGAGATACAGGAAGATTTACGGTACCTTGCTACCTGCAAGATGTCCAAATTAGCAATGCATTAGCAGACTTAGGAGCCAGTGTAAACCTAATGCTCTATTCATTATTCAAGAAGCTAGGATTGAATGACTTAAGGCCAACCAGAATGATTATCCAACTCGCGGAAAAATTAGTTAAGATTCCTTGGGGAATAGCTGAAGATGTCCTAGTTAGAGTGGATAAGTTCGCATTTCCCGTTGATTTGGTCATTATGGATATTGAGGAAGACACGAAGGTCCCACTCATTCTTGGCAGACCATTCCTAAGAACTGCCAAGGCCGTAATTGACGTTCACGAGAAATCTCTAAAGTTAAGGGTTGGAGGAGAAGAAATCACATTCAATGTTGATCGCCTCATGAACCATCCTGCGGAAGAGGATGTGAATCTCTCTGATTCCTTTCAAGAACTCATCAATGAATACCTGGAAGAGACTATGGCTATTTGCAGTCAAGATCAAATTTCTAAGGATCTGTTCTTTACACCTCCTGAAGGAAATCTCGACAACCATTCGGCCATAGACCTTAGTCATCCCATATCTCCCCTCTCTGAAAGTAACCTTCTTGGCCATACTATTTAAATAGCACCACTAGGACAAGGCATTCCTTTACCTCTACTAAGGAGAAGACCAAATGAAGAGACAGATTTCATTCTGGTACATTAGGAACCCCAGTCAAGGGAAGACTGTGAGGAATTTTTTGAACCTACCTTCGAAACTAAAGAAAATGTTTCTGAAGAGGAAGCATTAAGGAGGACAATTTCTAAAAATGAAGAACATATAGCATCAGTGACCGCTACTGAAGAATCAGAATTCCAGGAGAGGTACGACTCGTTAGACCGTAAGGAGATAGCTAGAATGAAGCCATCTATCGAGGAGCCTCCGGAATTGGAATTGAAGAAGTTACCCGACAATCTGGAGTATGCATTCTTAGAAGGAGAATCGCAACTCCCTGTGATTATATCAAAAGACCTCACGCCACAAGAGAAGGCGAAATTGATTCAAGTGCTGAAATCACATAAGAAGGCAATTGCTTAGAAGATCTCCGACATCAAAGGGATCAGCCCCAACTATTGCACCCATAAGATCTTCATGGAA